>NW_023425520.1:11912311-12184246 GCF_014108245.1 Pipistrellus kuhlii | reverse complement strand
ATAGAGGGTTCAGACACATTTAATATGCTCTTTACTCAAATTAAGGATATCCTGCCTCTTAGACATTCAAGGAAGAACTAAAACCTATCCTCCTCAGACTATTCCAAAAAATTAAGAGGACGGAACACTTCCAAACTCCTTCTATGAAGCCAGCATCACGCTAATACCAAAACAGATAAGACAACTCAATGAAAAGAGAATTACAGGCCAATATCCCTCATTGAAACTTAGATGCCAAAATCCTCAACAAAATTCTAGCAAATCGGCTCCAGCAGAACATCAGAAAGATCATACACCATGACCAAGTAAGATTTATTCTGGGAATGCAAGGATGGTACAATATCTGCAAATCAATAAATGTGATACATCACATAAACAAACTGAAAGATAAAAATCATATAGTCCTATCAACTGATGCAGAAAAGCATTTGATAAAATCCAACACCCTTTCCTGATAAAAACTCTCAACAAGGTGGGAGTACAAGATCATACCTCAACATAATAAAAGCTATATATGATAAACCCATAGCCAACATCATACTCAATGGGCACAAAACTAAACCATTCCTTCTAAGAACAGGAACAAGACAGGGATGCCCACTCTGCCACTCCTGTTTGACGTAGTACGAGAAGTACTAGCCATCGCAATATGGACAAGAAGAGGAAATAAAAGGCATCCAAATTGGAAAAGAAGAAGTAAAGTTATCCTTATTTGCAGATGACATGATAGTGTACATAAAAAACCCCAAAAGGACTCCATTAAAAAAACTTATTGACTTAATAAATGAATTTGGCAATGTAGGCTTGATACAAATTAACACCAAGAATCTATGGCATTCCCTCTACCAACAGCGAACTTATAGAAACAGAGACAAAAAATCAATTCTATTTACCATTGCACCAATAAAAATTAAGATACCTAGGAAATAAACTTAACCCAAAGAAGAAAAGGACCTATATGCGGAAAACTACACGACACTGAAAAAGAGATAGAGGAAGATGTAAACAGATGGGAAGAACATACGTGTTCATGGATTGGTAGAATCAACTCATAAAAATTCCATACTTCCCAAAGCAATCTATAGGTTCAATGCACTCCCGATAAAAAACCAATGGCATCTTTCACGGACCTAGAAAGAACTCCCCAATGGAAGCTAAAGAGAAAAATAACCAAATGGGACTACATCAAAATAAAAAGCTTTTTACAGCAAAAGAAACCATCAACAAAACAAGAAAGCCCACTGTATGGGAGAACGTATTTGCAAATGTTATCACTGATAAAGGTTTAATCTCCAACATCTACAAACAGCTTATACAACTTAACAAAAGGAAGATAAATGACCCAATTAAAAAATGGGCAATGGACCTAAATAGAATGTTTTCTTTTTTAATAAATCTTATTGTTCAGATTATTACAAATGTGATCCTCTTCCCCCCCTCAATTTCTCCCCTCCTACAGGTTCCCAACCCACCACTGTCCTTCCCCATCCCCCATTGTCCTCATCCATAGGTGCACAGATTTGTTCAGTCTCTTCCCGTACCCCTACTCCCCTTTTCCCCGAGGATCGTCAGTCTACTCCCCTTCCATATCTCTGATTCTATTATATTCACCAGTTAATATTGTTCATCAGATTTTTTAATTCCCTTGGTTTTTAGATTCACTTGTTGATAGTTACATATTTGTTGATCATAATTTTTATCTTTATCTTCTTCCTTTTCCTATATAACCTCCTTCAGCAATTCATATAATTCTGGTTTGGCGCTGATGAACTTTTTAAGCTTTTTTTTATTTATTTGTGAAGCTCTTTATCTGTCCTTCGATTCTGAGTGATAGCTTTGCTGGGTAGATTATTTTTGGCTGTAGGTTCTTGCTATTCATCACCTTGAATATTTCTTGCCATTTTCTTCTGGCCTGCATGGTTTCTGTTGAGAAATCAGCTGACAATCATATGGGTATTCCTTTATAGGTAACTACCTGCTTTTCTCTTGCTGCTTTTAATAGTCTCTCTTTGTCTTTTGCTCTTGGAATTTTAATTATGATGTGTCTTGGTGTGGTCCTCCTTGGATTCCTTTTGTTTGGGGTTCTGCGGGCTTCCTGGACTTGTAAGTCTATTTCTTTCCCCAGGTGGGGAAAGTTTTCTGTCACTATTTCTTCCAGTATCATTTCGTATCTTGCTCTCTCTTTTCTTCTGGAATCCCCATAATTCTGATGTTGGTTCGCTTGAAATTGTCCCAGAGGTTTCTTACACTATCTCCAACTTCCTGGATTCTCTTATCTTCTTGCTTCTGTGGAGGAGTGTCCTCTGGCTCTATGTGTTCTAAATCTTTGTCTTGATTCTTATGATCTTCCAGTCTGTTTTTAGAACTTTGTATAATATTTTTTTCATTTTGGACAATGTTTTCTTTATTTCTAGTTGATCCCTTATTATTTCTAGTTGCTCCCTTTTCATATCCTCATAGGTCTCATTTATTTTATCGGCCTTTTTTAGGATATTGTTAAATAACATTATAACTGTAATTTTGAACTCAATATCCAATATTTTCTTTCCTCCATCTCCTTCCTTTGTGTCCTCTCTCTTGTCTGAATTTTAGTTGTTTCCCTGATTTTATGGAATAGCTTTGTGTGCTGGGTGTTCTGGTAGAGCCCAGTAGCACAGCCTTCCCAGTTACCTGCAGTGGACAGTCTTGGTGTAGCCCTTTGTGGGCTGTGTGTGCAGTCTTGTTGTTAAGCCTTGCTTATTGTTGGTATCACTGGGAAGCGTTGATCTCCAAGCCAATTGGCTGTGAGGATCAGCAGTGTCTCAGCTAGGAGGGCTTCTGTACTCTACTTGGATAGGGCGGTATCTCAGGGTGGCGCAGACAATCTTTGGTTCCCTGTCAATCTCACCTTAGAAAAGTCCTGTTCTTGGAGAGTTTTAGAAGATTGGTTGCAGGCACACACACCTCTTTGGAAAAAAACGCAGACAAGCTTTAGATTCTGGCCAGTCCCTCCTTAGAGAAAGCCAGCCTCTGGGAGAGCTTCTGTGCTCAGTCACAGATGGGCAGAGTCTCAGGTTGGTTCAGACAGAAATTGTTTTCCCTTCGGCTCCTCCTCAAGTCTGCAGTAATGGCCTCTGGCTTCACACACCTCCGAGAGATCTCTGTTCGCTGCCTGACAGTCTGGTGTCTCCCTGTCTGGGGCCGTCTATCAGAGCAATAGGGTGATTCTGTTTTCCTCTCGAACAAGAAAGCCAGCTGCTCATTAGCTGTCCGCCCTCTCCAAGCGCCAGGGGTAAGCCAGTAGCGAACTCAGCCCAGCCCTTCCTCTCCATGTGCAGGGAGTAAGCCAGCGCCTTTTCGCCCAAACAGTTCTCTGTACCTTCACAGTTTCTGAGGTTCAGTGTGCCTTCTTTGTCCTTCCAGATGGCAGAGCCTCCTCTCAGCTAGCCTTCTGGAGGTTCAGGGCAATGCCTCCCCTATTTTTCAGTTCTAAATTAAAATTTGTTGTGGTAGGCTGCATTCAGGTGTCTACCCTATGCCGCCATCTTGGTTTCTCTCCTAAATAGAATATTTTCAAAAGAAAACAGAAGGAAGGCTAAGAAACACATGAAAACATGTTCAAAGTCACTAATTATCCGAGCAATGCAAATCAAAACAACAATGCGGTACCATTTCACACCTTTCAGAATAACCAACATCAACAAATCAACAAACAACAAGTGTTGGCGAGGTTGTGGAGAAAAAGGCACGCTTGGCACTGCTGGTGGGAATGCAGACTGGTGCAACCACTGTGGAGAACAGTATGGAGTTTCCTCAAAAAACTGAAAATGGAACTCCCATTTGACCCAGTAATCCCACTCCTAGGAATATATCCCAAGAAACTAGAAACACCAATCAGAAAGGATATATGCACCCCTATGTTCATAGCAGTACAATCTACAATAGCTAGAATCTGGAAACAGCCTAGGTGCCCATCAGCAGATGACTGGATCAAAAAACTATGGTACATCTACAAAATGGAATACTATACAGCCATAAAAAGAAGGAATTCTCATCATTTGCAGCAACATGGATAGAACTAGAGAACATCATGCTGAGTGAAATAAGCTAGTTAATGAAAGAGAAATACCACATGACCTCACGCATTTATGGATATTAAAGAACATTATAAACTGATGAACCAAAGGAAAGATATAAAAACAGTAAAGCAACAAGCAGACTGTCAAATTACAGCCGGGAGTGTAGAGAAATCTGGGGGAGATAAGAGATCAACTGAAGGACTTGTATACATGCATATAAGTACAACCAATGGACACAAAACTCTGGGGGGGGGGGGGGTGCAATGTTAAAATATGTACACATAATAATTTAATAAAAAAAATTAAAAAAAAGAATTGCCCACATCTACAAACAACTTCCTTCACACTGTTATGAAGCTGAGAAGCTGGGGAACATTGTCTGTCAACTATGTTATAAAATTTAATACTACATTGCAGTGAAGTGCAAGGCTTTCCAAAGCTGCTTAATTGTGCTTATTTCCCTCTTTGAAGCCTTGTATAACACACATTTAAAGTTCTAGGCTCCTTTAAGTAAATGATAGAGGTTTCATACATTGTATAATGTGATCTTTACTCTTATTAAGTAGTTCCTGGATCTTAGATACATTTTTTTGCACTAACAACTGGCTTGGAGAATCTGGTTCACCTGTTCTATACGAGTTCTCATCTATTTACTGTTATTTTCTCTGAATTACTTATGTTTCATGTAGTTTCCTATATTAGGCCTCTTTTCCAAGTATAAGCATTGCCCACGTTTACAAACAACTTCCTACACCCTGTTATGAACCTGAGAACCTCGGAATATTGTATCTCCATTATGATATAGAGTTTAATGCTACACTGCAGTGAAATCTAAGGCTTTCCAAAGCTGCTTAAATGTACTTATTTCCCTATTTCCAGGATATTCTACACATTTACACTTCCAGGCCCTTTTAAGTAAAGAATAGAGGGTTCATACACTTTTAATGTGCTCTTTACTTTAATTAAGTATTTCCTGCATCTTAGATAACCTTTCTACAATAAGAAGTTACTTGGAAAGTGTTTTCTACCTGTTCGATGCGAGTTCTCATCTATTTACTGTTATTTTCTCTGAATCACTCTTGTTTTCTTGTAGTTTTCTATATTTGGACTTCTTGTCCAAGTATAAGCATTGCCCAAATGTCCAAACAACTTCCTACACTCTGTTATGAACATGAGAAACTCGGGAAGATTGTCTCTCCAGAACATTTTAAAGTTTAATGCTACATTGTCATGAAGTCTAAATCTTTCCCAAGCTGCTTAAATTTGCTTATTTCTCTATTTCAAGGCTATTCTTTCTTGTACAACACACATTTACAGTTCTAGGCTCCTTTAGTAAATAATAAAGGTTTCATAAATTGTTTAATGTGCTCTTAAGTTTAATTAAGGATTTCCTAGATATTAGATACCTTCTCTACACTAACAACTGACTTGGAGAAATCTTTTTCACCTGTTCTATACGAGTTATCATCTATTTACTGTTATTTTCAAATTACTCATGTTTTCTTGTAGTTTCCTATATTAGGTCTTCTTGTCCAAGTATAAGCATTGCCCACATCTACAAACAACTTCCTAGACACTGTTATGAAGCTGAGAAGCTCGGGAAAATTGTCTCTGAAGTATGTTTTAGAGTTTAATGCTACATTGCAGTAAAATGTAAGGCTTTCCAAAGCTGCTTAACTGTGCTTATTTCTCTATTTCAAGCCTGGTATAACACACATTTAAAGTTCTAGGCTCCTTTAAGTAAATAATAAATGATTCATACACTGGTTTTTTTTTGGTTTTTTTTTATATATATATAAGTTTTTATTGTTCATATTATTACAAATGTTCCTTCCCCCCCCCCCCCCACCATTGCTCTCCTCCACCAGGTTTCCACCCCACCCTCTGCCTTTTCCCCACTCCCCATTGTCCTCATCCACAGGTGCACAGTTTATGTTCAGTCTCTTCCCACATCCCCCTCTCCCCTTTTCCCCAAGAATCGTCAGTTCACTCCCCTTCCATACCTCTGATTCTATTATATTCAACAGTTAATATTGTTCATCAGATTTTTTTTTTAATTTCCTGGGTTTTTAGATTCACTTGTTGATAGTTACGTATTTGTTGTTCATAATTTTTATCTTTATTTACTTTCTCTTCTGAAAGAACCCCCTTCAGCAATTCATATAATTCTGGTTTGGTGTTGATGAACTCGGTTAGCTTTTTTTTTTATTAGTGAAGCTCTTTATCTGACCTTCGATTCTGAGTGATAGCTTTGCTGGATAGATTATCTTTGGCTATAGGTTCTTACTATTCATCACCTTGAATATTTCTTGCCATTCCCGTCTGGCCTGCATGGTTTCTGTTGAGAAATCAGCTCTTTTATAGGTAACTACCTTCTTTGCTCTTGCTGCTTTTAATATTCTCTTTGTCTTTTGCTCTTGGAATTTTAATTATGATGTGTCTTGGTGTGGTCCTCTTTGGATTCCTTTTGTTTGGAGTTCTGTGCGCTTCCTGGACTTGTAAGTCTAATTCTTTCACCAGGTGGGGGAAGTTTTCTGTCACTATTTCCTTCAGTATGTTTTTGACATCTTGCTCTCTCTCATCTTCTGGGACCCCCATAATTCTGATGTTGGTTCGCTTGAAGTTGTCCCAGAGGTTTCTTACATTATCTTCAATTTTCTGGATTCTCTTGCCTTCTAGCTTCTGTGGAGGAGTGTCTTCTGGTTCTTTATGTTCCAAATCTTTGTCTTGATTCTTGCGATCTTCCATTCTGTTTTTAGGACTCTGTATAATATTTTTTATTTCATACAATGTATTCTTTATTTCTTGTTGATCCCTTATCATTTCTTGTTGACTCCTTATTAATTCTAGTTGATCTCTTTTCATATCCTCATAGGTCTTATCCATCTTTTCTAGGAAATTCTTGAAAAACCTTATAAGCGTAGATTTGAACTCTATATCCAGTCGCTTTTTGTCCTCCATTTCTTTCGTTTGTGTTCTATTTCGTTGTCGCATTTCGCAGTTACAGATAGGATGGGATTTCAGGGTGGAGCGGCCCTTGGCTTCCGTCAGCCCCACCTTATGCGGCTCCTGCCTCTCAGGGTCCTTCAGTACTCGCAGCAAAGCGCCTCTGAGAGATAGGAGCCCTCGATTTTCGCCTGCTGCCAAACAGTCTATGCTCTCCCCCACTGAGCCCGGTATTGGGATTCAGTTCAGTTGGAAGTGGAGTTGGAGGTGGCATTCAGAGCAGTCTGGAGCCCCACTCTCCTTCCAGACGGGGCAATCCCGCGGTCGCACTGTGCGCACCGCCTAGACCTCCTTTCGCCGCTTCCCTGGGTTTCCGCCTTACAGCCCAGCTCCCTATGGATGAGCCTGGGTCCCCGGGGTCTGGCCTAGAACTGGGGTTCAGAGCAGTCAGAACTGGGGCCCAACACAGTCGGAGTTTTATCTCCTTCCCGCTAGGGAACGCTAGCCAGGCACTCGGCCTCCCTCCTCTTTGGCTCTGTCCTATCCGCGCACACCACGTGTCTCTGTACCTTGGGCTTTTACAGCTCCTCCGCGCTTCCTTCTGGTTTTCTCCTTGCTTCTCGTTGTAGAATTTCCAGTCAGTCAACTTTCCTGTAGTTCTGGGTAATGTCCATTTTATATTTTAGTTGTATTTTATTGAAATTGTTGTGTGCTGCTGCAGCTAGGTGTTTACCTGGGTGCAGCCATCTTGGATCCTCCAAAAGTCATGATTCATACACTGTTTAATGTGATGTTTACTCTAATTAAGGATTTCCTGTATCTTCGATATCTTTCTAAACTAACAATTTACATGGAGAAGTGTTTTCTTTCTGTTCTATGCAAGTTCTCATCTATTTACTGTTATTTTCTCTCAGTTACTCATGTTTCCTTGTAGTTTCCTTCATTAGGCCTTCTTGTCCAACTATAAGCATTGCCCTCATAGAAAAACAGCTTCCTACACTCTGTTATGAAGCTAAGAAGCTCAGGAACATTGTCTCTCAATTATGTAATAGAGTTTAACGCTACATTGCTGTGAAGTCTAAAGCTTCCCAAAGCTGCTTAAATGTGCTTATTTCCCTATTTCCAGGATTTTATACACACATTTACAGTTATAGGCCCCTTTAAGTAAATAATGGAGATTTCATACACTCTTTATGTGCTCTAAAGTTTAATTAGAATTTCATGGATCTTAAATACCTTTTCCACACTAACAATGGACTTGGAGACATCTCTTTCATCTGCTCTATACAAGTTCTCATCTATTTACTGTTATTTTCTCTTTATTTCTCATGTTTTATTGTAGTTACTTATATGAGGCCTTCTTGTCTAAATATAAGCATTGCCCAAATGTACAAACAACTTCCTACACACTGTTATGAAGCTGAGAAGCTCTCGAACATTGTCTCTCAACTATATAATAGACTACATTGCCATGAAGTCTAAAGCCTTCCAAAGCTGCTGAAATGTGCTTATTTCTCCATTGCAAGGTATTCTGTTTGTATGACACACATTTACAGTTCTTGTTTCCTTTTAATAAATAATGGAGATTACATACTCTGTTTAATGTGCTCCTTACTCTAATTAAGGATTTCCTGCCTCTTAGATAACCTTTCTACACTAACATCTTACTTGGAGAAGTGTTTTCTACCTGTTTTATGTGAGTTCTCATCTATTTACTATTATTTTCTGTAATTACTCATGTTTTCTTGTAGTCTCCTATATCTGGCCTTCTTGTACAAGCATAAGCATTGCCAACATATAAGGATTTCCTGCATCTTCGATAACCTTTCTACACTAACAACTGATTTGGAGAAATCTGTTTCACTTGTTTTATATGAGTTGTCATCTACACTTTAATGGGCTCTTAAGCTTAATTATTGGTTTCCTGGACCTTAGATACCTTTTCTACACTAACAACTGAGTTGAAGATATCTGTTTCACCTGTTCTATACTAGTTCTCATCTATTTACTGTAATTTGCCCGTCTTGTCCTAGTATAAGCATTGCCCACATGTACAAAAAACTTCCTACACAATGTTATGAACATAAGATGCTCGGAAACATTGTCTCTCAACTCTCTCTTAGAGTTTAATGCTACATTGAAGTGAAGTATAAAGCCTTCCAAAGCTGTGAAAATGTGCTTATGGCTCTATTTTAAGGTATTCTGCCTTGTATGACACACATTTATAGTACTAGGCTCCTTTTAGTAAGTAATGGAAGTTTCATACACTGTTTAAAGTGCCCTTTACTCTAATTAAGGATTTCCTGCATCTTAGATAACCTTTATACACTAACATCTTACTTGGAGAAGTGTTTTCTACCTGTTCTATGTGAGTTGAAATCTATTTACTATTATTTTCTCTGAATTACTCATATTTTCTTTTAGTTTCATATATTAGGCCTTCTTGTCCTAGTATAAGCATTGCCTACATATACAAAAAACTTCCTACACACTGTTATGAACCTGAGAAGCTCAGGAACATTGTCTCTCAACTATGTTTTAGAGTTTAATGCTAAATAGCAGTGAAGTCTAAAGCTTTCCAAAGCTGCTTAAATGTGCTTATTTCCCTATTTCCAGGACATTCTGCTTGTGTGACGTATGTTTACAGTTCTAGGCTCCTTTAAGTAAATAATAGAGTGTTCATGCACTGTTTAATGTGCTCTATACTCTAATTAAGGATTTCCTGAAATTTAGATACCTTTGAGACACTAACAACTGTCTTGGAGAAATCTGTCTCACCTGTCATATATGAGTTCTCATCTATTTAATGTTATTTTCTCTGAATTAAGTAAATTTGATTGTAGTGTACTATATTAGGCCTTGTTTTCCAATTATAAGCATTGCCCACATGTACAAACAACTTCTTCCTTACTGTTTTGAACCTGAGAAGCTCGGGAACATTGTCTCTCAACTATGTTTTAGAGATTAATGCTATATTGCACTGAAGTCTAAAGCTTTCCAAACCTGCTTAAATGTGCTCATTTCCCTATTTCCAGTATTTTCTGCACACATTTACAATTCTAGGCCCCTTTAAGTAAATAATAGAGGGTTAATATACTTTTATTATGCTCTTTACCCTAATCAAGTATTTCCTGCATCTTGGATAAGCTTTCTACACTAACAACTTACTTGGAGTAATCTGTTTCACCTGTTCTTTACAAGTGCTCATCTATCTACTGTTATTTGCTCTGCATTACTCATGTTTTCTTGTAGTTTCCTATATTGGGCCTTCTTTACAAAGTATAAGCATTGCCCACATGTACAAACAACTTCTTACATACTGTTATTAAGCTGAGAATCTCGGAATCTTTGTCTATCAACTATGTTATAAAGTTTAATGCTACATTGCAGTGAAGTATAAGGCTTTCTGAAGCTGCTTAACTGTGCTTATTTCTCTCTTTCAAGATTTATATAACACACATTTAAAGTTCTAGGCTCCTTTAAGTAAATAATAGAGATTTCATACACTGTTTAATGTGCTCGTAAGTTTAATTAATGATTTCCTGTATCTTAGATAAGCTTTCTACACTAACAAATGACTTGAAGAATCTGTTTCACCTGTTCTATACAAGTTCCCATCTATTTACTGTTATTTTCTCTGAATTACTCATGTTTTCTTGCAGTGTCCTATATTAGGCCTTGTTTTCGAAGTATAAGCATTTTCCACATGTACAAACAACTTCCTACACACTGTTATTAAGCTGAAAATCTCGGTAACTTTGTCTCTCAACTATGTTATAGAGTTTAATGCTACATTGCAGTGAAGTATAAGGCTTTCTGAAGCTGCTTAACTGTGCTTATTTCTCTCTTTCAAGATTTGTGTAACACACATTTAATGTTCTAGGCTCCTTTAAGTAAATAGTAGAGATTTCATATACTGTTTTATGTGCTCTTAAGTAAAATAAAGGATTTCCTGGATCTTAGATACCTTTTCTACACTAATAACTGATTTGGAGAAATCCGTTTCACCTGTTGTATATGAGTTCTCACCTATTTACTGTTATTTTCTCTTTATTTCTGAATTTTCTTGCAGTGTCCTATATTAGGCCTTCTTGTCCTAGTGTAAGCATTGCCCACATGTACAAACAACTTCCTATACTCTACTATGTAATAGAGTTTAGTGCTACATTGCCATGAAGTCTAAAGCCTTCCAAAGCTGCTAAAATGTGCTTATTTCTCTATTTCAAGGTATTCTGCCTTGTATGACACACAATTACAGCTTTGGTCTCCTTTTAGTAAATAATGGAGGTTTCATACACTGATTAATGTGCTCTTTACTCTAATTAAGGATTTCCTGCATCTTAGAAAACCTGTCTACACTAACATTATACTTGGAGAATTGTTTTCTGTTATATTTGAGTTGTCATCTATTTACTATAATTTTCTCTGAATTACTCATATTTTCTTCTAGTTTCATATATTAGGCCTTCTTGTCCTAGTATAAGCATTGCCCACATGTACAAAAAACTTCCTACACACTGTTATGAACCTGAGAAGCTCGGGAACATTGTCTCTCAACATAGTTGAGAGCAGTAAAGTCTAAGCTTTCCAAAGCTGCTTATATGTGCTTATTTCTCTATTTCAAGGACATTCTGCCTTGCATTAGGTACATTTACAGTTCTACCCTCCTTTCAGTAAACAACAGAGGGTTTATACACTGTTTAATGTGCTCTATACTTTAATTATGGATTTCCTGGATCTTAGATACCTTTTATACACTAACAACTGTCTTGGCGAAATCTGTTTCACCTGTTATATATGAGTTCTCATCTCTTTAATGTTATTTTCTCTGAATTGACTCATGTTTTCTTGTAGTGTCATATATTAGGCCTTGTTTCCAAGTATAAGAATTGCCCATATGTACAAACAACATCATACACACTGATATGAAGCTGAGAAGCTCGGAAACATTGTCTCTCAACTATGTAATAGAGTTTAATGCTACATTGCCATGAAGTCTAAAGCCTTCCAATGCTGCTAAAATGTGCTTCTTTCTCTATTTCAAGGCATTCTGCCTTCTATGACAAGCATTTACAGTTGTAGTCTCTTTTTAGTAAATAATGGAGGTTACATACACTGTTTAATGTGTTCTTTATTGTAATTAAGGATTTCCTTCATCGTAGATAAACTTTCTACACTAACAATTGTCTCAGAGAAATCTGTTTCATCTGTTCTATGAGAGTTCTCATCAGTTTACTGTTTTTTTTCTCTGAATTACTCGTTTTCTTGTAGTTTCCTATATTATACCTTCTTGTCCAAGTATAAGCATTGCCGACATGTACAAACAACTTCCTACACCCTGTTATGAACCTGAGAAGCTCTGAAACATTGTCTCTCAACTATGTTTAACAGTTTAATGCTTCATTGCAGTGAAATCTAAGGCTTTCCAAAGACGCTTAAATGTGCTTATTTCTCTATTTCGGAGATATTTTGCCTTGTATGACACACATTATAATTCTAGTCTCCTTTAAGTAAATAATAGAGGTTTCACACACTGCTTAATGTGCTCTTTACTCTAATTAAGGATTTCCTGGATCTTAGATACCTTCTCTACACTAACAATTGACTTGGTGAAATCTGTTACATCTGTTCTATACAAGTTCTCATCTATTTACTGTTATTTTCTCTGTATTATTCATGTTTTCTTGCAGTTTCTTATATAAGATCTTATTTTCCAAGTATTAGCCTTGGGCACATGAATAAACAACTTCCTACACACTGTTATGAACCTGAGAAGCTAGAGTTAAGGTTAGGTTTAAGGTTAGGGATAGGGTTATTGTTAGGGTTAGGGTAAGAGGTTAGGGTTAGGATTAGGGTTACATTTAGGGTTAGGGTTAAGGTTAGGGTTAGGGTTAGAAGTTAGTGTTAGGGTTAGGATTAGGGTTAGGGTTAGGGTTAGGGTTAGGATTAAGGCTAGAGTTTGGGAATATTGTCTATCAACTATTTTAGAGATTATTGTACATTGCAGTGTAGTGTAAAGCTGTGCAAAGCTTCTAAAATGTGCTTATTTCTCTACTTCAAGGATAATCTGCCTTGTATGACACAGATTATAATTCTAGTCTCCTGTAAGTAAATAATAGAGGTTTCATACAATTTTTAATGTGCTCTTTACTGTAATTAAGCATTTCCTGGATCATAGATACATTTCTACACAAACAACTTACTAGGAGAAGTGTTTTCTATATGTTCTATGGGAGTTCTCACACTGTTATGAGCCTGAGAAGCTCAGGAACATTGTCTCTTAACTGTGTTATAGAGTTTAATGCTACATTGCAATGAATTCTAAGGTTTTCCAAAGTTGCTTAAATATGCGTATTTCTCTATTTCAAGGATATTCTTCCTTGTATGACACACATTTTAGTTTTAGGCTCCTCTAAGTAAATAGAGGTTTCATACACTTTTTAATGCACTCTTTACTGTAATTAAGCATTTCCTGGATCTTAGATACCTTTTCTACACTAACTATTGTCTTGGAGAAGGTGTTTCACCCGTTCTGTACAAGTTCTCACCTATTTACTATTATTTTCTCTGACTTACTCATGTTTTCATGCAGTTTCCTATAATACGCCTTCTTGTCCAAGTGTAGCACTGGGCACATGGGCAAAAAACTTCCTACACACGGTTATGAACCTGAGAAGCTCTTGTTAGGATTAGGTTTAGGGTTAGGGTTAGGGTTAGTGATTAGGGTTATGGTTATGGTTAGAGTTAGGGTTAGAAGTTAGAGTTAGGGTTTGGGTTAGGGTTAGTGTTTGTGAATATTGTCTATCAACAATGTTAGAAAGTAATGCTACATTGCAGTGAAGTAGGGGTGGAGCTTAAAGATGGCGACCGAACAGCTGGACTTGTTCTGACTCTGGTCCCAGAACAGATAAAAGTAGCGTCTGATTCGCTCAGGGAATGTTGATTGGCAGCTGAGGGGCAGTGGAGTTCTCAAGGAAGGTAGGGAGCTGTCCGCTGGACAGGATTTCCTGGCCAGGTGGCCAGCACTGCCGCGGCGGCGGTGGCGGAGGCGGCGGTGAGCTGCGGGCTGCGGCTCAGAGGGAAGGCTGCGCCACCTTACCAGGAAAGGAGTAGCTTCTCTGAGGCCTGGAAAACCCCAGTGGAGAGGTCCATCGAGCAGCTGAGAAGCCCGCATTGGCACAAACACATGGATTCAAGGGAGTCCTTCGGTCACCCATGGAAAAGAGAAGGAACACTACATAACCAGACATCCTGAAAAGAGAGGCCATGGGGAGACAAAAACATAGTCTGCAGTGAAGTATAAGGGTTTCTATACCTGTTTAAATGTGCTTATTCCTCTATTTCCAGGATTTTCTACATCCATTTACAGTTCTAGGAACCTTTAAGGAAATGACTGGTGTTTCATATACTTTTAATATCCTCTTTACTCTCATTAAGGATTTATATACTATTTCCACAATAATAAAAGACTTGGAACAATCTGTTTCACCCGTTCTATACAAGTGCTCATCTATATATTGTTATTTTCTATGAAGTAAATTATAGAGGTTACATACACTGTTTAATGTGCTTTTAAGTTAAAGATTTCATGGATCTTAGATTCTCTTTTACCACTAACAACTGAATTGGAGAAATGTGTTTCAGCTGTTTTCTACATGTTCGATGCTATTTCTTACACTGTTAAGAACCTGAGAAGCTCAGAAATATTGTCTCTCAGCTATGTTATAGAGTTTAATGCTACATTGCAGTGAAGTGTAAGGCTTTCAAAAGAAGCTTAAATGTGCTTATTTCTCTTTTTCAAGGATATTCTGCCTTGTATGACACACATATACAGTTCCAGGCTCCTTTAAGTAACAAATATAGGATTCATACACTGTTTAGTGTGCTCTTAACTGTAATTAAGGATTTCCTGGATCTTAGATACCTTTTCTACACTAACAACTGACTTGGAGAATCTGTTTCACCTGTTCTAAATGAGTTCTCATCTATTTACTGTCATTTTCTCTGAATTACTCATGTTTTCATGTAGTTTCCTATATTAGACTTTATTGTCCAAGTATAAGCATTGCCCACATGTACAAACGACTTCCTACACACTGTTTTGAACAGGAGTAGCACAGCAACATTGTCCCTCATCTACGTTATAGAGTTTAATGCTACATTACATTGATGTCTAAAGCTTTCAAAAGGGCTTAATTGTGCTTATTTCTCTATTTCAAGGATATTCTGCCTTGTATGACAAACATTTACAGTTCTAGGCTCCTTTAAGTAAATTATATAGGGTTCATACACTGTTTACTCTGCTCTTTACTGTAACTAAGGATTTCCTGGATCTTAGATTCATTTTCCCCACTAACAACTGACTTGGAGAAGTGCTTTCTACATGTTCTATGTGAGTTTTCATCTATTTACTGTTATTTTCTCTGAATTACTGATGTTTTCTTGTCATTTTCAATATTAGGCCTTCTTGTCCAAGTATAAGCTATGGAAACATGGACAAATAACTACTTAAACACTGTTTTGAACATGAGAAGCTCGGGAACATTGTCTCTCAACTATGTTATAGAGTTTAATGCTACATTACAGTCAAAGGCTTTCCAAAGCTGCTTAAAATGCTTATTTCTCTATTTCAAGGATATTCTGTCTTGTATGACACATATTTACTGTTCTAGGCTCTTTTAAGTAAACAATAGAGGTTTCATACACTGTTTAATGTGTTCTTTACTATAATTAAGGATCTCCTGGATCGTAGATACCTTTTCTAAAGTAACAACTCACTTGGAGAATCTGTTTCACTTTTCCAAACGAGTTCTCATCTATTTACTATCATTTTCACTGAATTACTCATGTTTTCATAGTTTCCTATATTATGTCTTCTTGTTCAAGTATAAGCATTGCCTACATGTACAAACAACTTCCCAAACACTGTTATTGACCTGAGAAGCTCAGGAAAATTGTCTCTCAACTATGTTATAGAGTTTAATGCTACATTGCAGTGAAGTGTAAGGCTTTCCAAATATGCTTAAGTGTGCTCATTTCTCTTTTTCAAGGGTATTCTGCTTGTGTGACACGCATTAACAGTTCCAGGCTCCTGCCGAAGCCGGTTTGGCTCAGTGGTAGAGCGTCGGTCTGCGGACTGAAAGGTCCCAGGTTCGATTCCGGTCAAGGGCATGTACGTTGGTTGCTGGCACATCCCTGGTGCGGGGTGTGCAGGAGGCAGCTGGTCGATATTTCTCTCTCATCGACATTTCTAGCTCTCTATCTCCCTTTCTCTATGTAAAAAATCAATAAAATATATAAAAACAAACAAACAAACAAAAAACAAAACAAAACAAACAAAAAAACCAGTTCCAGGCTCCTTTAACTAATATAGGATTCATACACTGTTTAATGTTTTATTTACTGTAATTAATGATTTCCTGGATTTTAGATACATTTTTTACACTAACAACTAACTTGGAGAATCTCTTTCACCTGTTCTTAATGAGTTCTCATCTATTTACTGTCATTTTCTCTGAATTATTCATGTTTTCATGTAGTTTCCTATATTAGGTCTTCTTGTCCAAGTATAAGCATTGCCCACATGTACAAACAGCTTCCTACACAATGTTATGAACAGGAGAAGCTCAGGAACATTTTCCCTCAACTACGTTATAGAGTTTAATGCTACATTACATTGAAGGCTAAAGCTTTCCAAAGGTGCTTAAATGTGCTTATTTCTCTATTTCAGGATATTCTGCCTTGTATGACACACATTTACAGTTCTAGGCTCCTTTAAGTAAATAATATAGGTTTCATACACTGTTTAATGTGCTCTTTATTGTAATTAAGGATTTCCTGGATTTTAGATTTCTTTTCCCGACTAACAACTGACTTGGAGAAGTGTTTTCTACATGTTCTATGCGAGTTTTCATCTATTTCCTGTTATGTTATCTGAATTACTGATGTTTTCTTGTAGTTTCAAGTATGAGTCCTTTTTGTCCTAATATAAGTATTGGGAACATGGACAAACAACTAACTAAACACTGCTTTCAACCTGAGAAGCTTGGGAATATTGTCTCTCAACTACGTTTTAGATTTAAATGCTACATTTCAGTGAAGTCTAAGGCTTTCAAAATCTGCTTAATTGTGCTTATTTTTCTATTTCAAGGATATTCTGCCTTGTATGACATACATTTACAGTTCTAGGCTCTTTTAAGTAAATAATATAGGTTTCACACACTATTTAATGTGTTTTTTACTATAATTAAGGATTTCCTGGATCTTAGATACCTTTTCTACACTAATAACTGACTTGGAGAATCTCTTTCACCTGTTCTTAATGAGTTCTCATCTATTTACTGTCATTTTCTGTGAATTACTCATGTTTTCATGTAGTTTCCTCTATTAGGCTTTCTTGTCCAAGAATAAGCATTGCCCACATGTACAAACAACTTCCTACACACTGTTATGAACAGGAACTCAGGATTGTTGTCTCTCAACAATGTTATAGAGTTCAAAGCTACATTACATTGAAGTCTAAAGCTTTCCAAAGCTGGTTAAATGTGCTTATTTCTCTTTTTCAAGGATATTCTGCCTTGTATGACCCACATTTACAGTTCCAGGCTCCTTTAAATAACTAATATAGGATTCATACACTGTTTAATGTTTTATTTACTTTAATTAAGGATTTCCTGGATCTTAGATACCTTTATACACTAACAACTGACTTGGAGAATCTGTTTCACCTGTTCTTAATGAGTTCCCATCTATTTACTGTCATTTTCTCTGAATTACTCATGTTTCATGTAATTTCCTATATTAGGCCTTCTTGTCCAAGTATAAGTATTGCCCACATATACAAACAACTTCCTACACACTGTTATGAATAGGAGAAGCTCGGGAACATTGTCCCTCAACTACGTTATAAAGTTTAATGCTACATTACATTGAAGTCTAAAGCTTTCTAAAGATGCTCAAATGTGCTTATTTCTCTATTTCAGGATATTCTGCCTTGTATGACACACATTTACAGTTCCAGGCTTCTTTAAATAACTAATATAGGTTTCATACACTGTTTAATGTGCTCTTTATTGTAATTAAGGATTTCCTGGATTTTAGATTTCTTTTCCCGACTAACAACTGACTTGGAGAAGTGTTTTCTACATGTTCTATGCGAGTTTTCATCTATTTCCTGTTATGTTATCTGAATTACTGATGTTTTCTTGTAGTTTCCAGTATGAGTCCTTTTGTCCTAACATAAGTATTAGGAACATGGACAAACAACTAACTAAACACTGCTTTCAACCTGAGAAGCTCGGGAATATTGTCTCTCAACTATGTTTTAGATTTAAATGCTACATTTCAGTGAAGTCTAAGGCTTTCAAAATCTGCTTAATTGTGCTTATTTCTCTATTTCAAGGATATTCTGCCTTGTATGACACACATTTACAGTTCTAGGCTCCTTTAAGTAAATAATATAGGGTTCATACACTGTTTACTGTGCTCTTTACTGTAATTAAGGATTTCCTGGATTTTGATTTCTTTTCCCCACTAACAACTGACTTGGAGAAGTGCTTTCTTCATGTTCTATGTGAATTTTCATCTATTTAATGTTATTTTCTCTGAATTACTGATTTTTTCTTGTTGTTTCCACTATTAGGCCTTCTTGTTCAAGTATAAGCTTTGGGAACATGGACAAACAACTACCTAAACACTGTTTTGAACCTGAGAAGCTTGGAACATTGTCTCTCAACTATGTTTTAGAGTTTAATGCTACATTTCAGTGAAGTCTAAGTCTTTCCAAAGCTGCTTAATTGTGCTTATTTCTCACTTTCAAGCCTTGTGTGACACACATTTAAAGTTCTAGCTTAGTTTAAGTAAATTATAGAGGTTTCATACACAATTTAATGTGCTCTTATGTTAAAGATTACCTGGATGTTATATTCCTTTTCACCACTAACAACTGAATTGGAGACATCAGTTTCAGCTGTTTTCTACATGATCATGCGAGTTATTACACTCTTAAGAACCTGAGAAGCTCGAAAACGTTGTCTCTCAACTATGTTATAGAGTTTAATGCTACATTGCAGTGAAGTGTAAGGCTTCCCAAAGATGCCTAAATGTGCTTATTTCTCTATTTCAAGGATATTCTGCCTTGTATGACACACATTTACAGTTCTAGGCTCCTTTAAGTAAATAATATAGGTTTCACACACTGTTTAATGTGTTTTTTTTTTACTAGAATTAATGATTTCTTGGATCTTAAATACTTTTTCTACAAGAATAACTGACTTGGAGAATTTCTTTCACCTGTTCTTAATGAGTTCGCATCTATTTACTGTCATTTTCTGTGAATTACTCATGTTTTCATGTAGTTTCCTCTATTAGGCTTTCTTGTCCAAGAATAAGTATTGCCCACATGTACAAACAACTTCCTACACACTGTTATGAACAGGAACTCAGGATTGTTGTCTCTCAACAATGTTATAGACTTCAAAGCTACATTACATTGAAGTCTAAAGCTTTCCAAAGCTGGTTAAATGTGCTTATTTCTCTTTTTCAAGGATATTCTGCCTTGTATGACACACATTTACAGTTCCAGGCTCCTTTAAATAACTAATATAGGTTTCATACAGTGTTTACTGTGCTCTTTACTATAATTAAAGATTTCCTGGATCTTTGGTTCCTTTCCCCACTAACAACTGACTTGGAGAAGTGTTTTCTACATGTTCTATGGGAGTTTTCGTCGATTTACATTAATTTTCTCTGAATTACTGATGTTTTCATGTAGTCTCCAATATTAGGCCTTCTTGTCCAAGTATAAGCATTGTGAACATGGACAAACAACTACCTAAACACTGCTTTGAAACTGAGAAACTCTGGAACATTGTCTTTCAACTATGTTTTAGAGTTTAATGCTACATTACATTGAAGTCTAAAGCTTTCCAAAGCTGCCTAAATATGCTTATTTCTCTATTTCAAGGATATTCTGCCTTGTATGACACACATTTACAGTTCCAGGCTCCTTTAAGTAAATAATATAGGGTTCATACACTGTTACTGTGCTCTTTACTGTAATTAAGGATTTCCTGGATTTTGATTTCTTTTCCCCACTAACTGACTTGGAGAAGTGTTTTCTACATGTTCTATGGTAGTTTTCATCTATTTACAGATATTTTCTCTGAATTACTGATGTTTTCTTGTTGTTTCCAATATTAGGCCTTCTTGTCCAAGTATAAGCTTTGGGAACATGTACAAACAACTTCCTGCACACTGTTATGTACAGGAGAAGCTCTGGAATGTTGTCCCTCAAATATGTTATAGAGTTTAATGCACATGACTTTGAAGTCTAAAGCTTTCCAAAGGTGCTTAAATGTGCTTATTTCTCTTTTTCAAGGATATTCTGCCTTGTATGACACATTTACAGTTCCAGGCTCCTTTAAATAACTAATATAGGTTCTTTCACTGTTTACTGTGCTCTTTACATGTAGTTACTGACTTGGAGAAGTGTTTTCTACATGTTCTATGCGAGTTTTCATCTCTTTACAGTGATTTTCTCTGAATTACTGATGTTTTCTTGTTGTTTCCAATTTTAGGCCTTCTTGTCCAAGTATAAGCTTTGGGAACATGGACAAACAACTACATTCATACTGCTTTGAACCTGAGAAGCTCTGGAACATTGTCTCTCAACTATGTTTTAGAATTTAATGCTACATTTCAGTGAAGTCTAAGTCTTTCCAAAGCTGCTTAATTGTGCTTATTTCTCTCTTTCAAGCCTTGTGTGACACACATATAATGTTCTAGGTTAGTTTAAGTAAATTATAGAGGTTTCATACACAGTTTAATGTGCTCTTATGTTAAAGATTTCCTGGACCTTAGATTCCTTTTCACCACTAACAACTGAATTGGAGAAATCATTTTAAGCTGTTTTCTACATGATGAATGCGAGTTCTTACACTGTTAAGAACCTGAGAAGCTCGGTAACATTGTCTCTCAGCTATGTTATAGAGTTTAATGTTACATTGCACTGAAGTGTAAGGCTTTCAAAAGATGCCTAAATATGCTTATTTCTCTTTTTATGGATATTCTGCCTTGTATGATACACAATTATGGTTCCAGGCTCAGTTAAGTAACTAATATAGGATTCCTACACTGTTTAATGTGTTATTTACTGTAATTAAGGATTTCCTGGATCTTAGATACCTTTTCTACACTAACAACTGAATTAGAGAATCTGTTTAAACTGTTCTTAATGAGTTCTCATATATTTACTGTCATTTTCTCTGAATTACTCATGTTTTCATGTAGTTTCCTATATTAAGCCTTCTTGTCCAAGTATAAGCATAGGGAACATGGACAAACAACTACCTAAACATTGATTTGAACCTGAGAAGCTCTGGAACATCGTCCCTCAACTACGTTATAGAGTTTAATGCTACATTACATTGAAGTCTAAAGCTTTCCAACGCTGATTAAATATGCTTATTTCTCTATTTCAAGGTTATTCTGCCTTGTATGACACACATTTACAGTTTAAGGCTCCTTTAAGTAAATAATATAGGTTTCATACACTGTTTACTGTGCTCTTTACTGTAATTAAGGATTTCCAGGATCTCAGATTCCTTTTCTACACTAACAACTGACTTGGAGAGGTGTTTTCTCCATGTTCTATGTGAGTTCTCATCTATTTACTGTTATTTTATCTGAGTTACTGACGTTTTCTTGTTTCCAATATTAGGCCTTCTTGTCCAAGTATAAGCATTGCCCACATGTACAAACAACTTCCTACACACTTATAAACAGGAGAAGCTCAGGAATATTTCCCTCAACTACGTTATAGAGTTCAAAGCTCCATTACATTGAAGTCTAAAGCTTTTCAAAGCTGGTTAAATGTGCTTATTTCTCTATTTCAAGGTTATTCTGCCTTGTATGACACACATTTACAGTTCCAGGCTCCTTTAAATAACTAATATAGGGTTCATACACTGTTTACTGTGGTCTTTACTGTAATTAAGGATTTCCTGGATCTTAGATTCCTTTTCCCCACTAACAACTGACTTGGAGAAGTGTTTTCTACATGTTCTATGAGAGTTTTCATCTATTTACCGTTATTTTCTCTGAATTACGGATGTTTTCATGTATTCTCCAATATTATGCCTTCTTGTCCAAGTATAAGCATTGTTAACATGGACAAACAACTACGTTCATACTGCTTTGAACCTGACAATCTCTTGAACATTGTGCCTCAACTAAGTTATAGAGTTTAATGCAATATTAAACTGAAGTCTAAAGCTTTCCAAAGCTGCTTAAATATGCTTATTTCTCTATTTCAAGGATATTCTGCCTTGTATAACATACATTTACAGTTCTAGGCTCCTTTAAGTAAATAATATAGGCTTCATATACTGTTTACTGTGCTCTTTACTGTAATTAAGGATTTTTTGGATTTTGATTCCTTTTCCCCACTAACTACTGACTTGGAGAAGTGCTTTCTACATGTTTTATGCGAGTTTTCATCTATTTACTGTTATTTTCTCTGAATTACTGATGTTTTCTTGTTGTTCCCAATATTAGGCCTTCTTGTCCAAGTATAAGCTTTGGGAACATGGACAAACAACTACCTAAACACTGCTTTTAACCTGAGAAGCTCTGGAACATTGTCTCTCAACTATGTTTTAGAGTTTAATGCTACATTTCAGTGAAGTCTAAGTCTTTCCAAAGCTGCTTAATTGTGCTTATTTCTCTCTTTCAAGCCTTGTGTGACACACATTTAAAGTTCTAGGTTAGTTTAAGTAAATTATTGAGGTTCCATACACTGTTTAATGTGCTCTTAAGTTAAAGATTACCTGGATGTTATATTCCTTTTCACCACTAACAACTGAATTGGAGAAATCTGTTTCAGCTCTTTTCTACTTGATCAGTGCTAGTTCTTACACTGTTAAGAACCTGAGAAGCTCGGAAACATTGTCTCTCAGCTATGTTATAGAGTTTAATGCTACATTGCAGTGAAGAGTAAGGCTTCCCAAAGATGCCTAATTATGCTTACTTCTCATTTTCAAGGATATTCTGCCTTGTATGACACACATTTACAGTTCTCGGCTCCTTTAAGTAAATAATACATGTTTCATACACTGTTTAATGTGTTATTTACTATAATTAAGTATTTTCCGGATCTTAAATACCTTTTCTACAATAACAACTGACTTGGAAATCTGTTTCACCTGTTCTTTATGAGTTCTCATCTATTTACTGTCGTTTTCTCTTAATTACTCATGTTTTCATGTAGTTTCCTATGTTAGGCCTTCTTGTCCAAGTATAAGCATTGCCCACATGTACAAACAACTTCCTACATACTGTTATGAACAGGAGAAGCTCAGGAACATTGTCCCTCAACTAAGTTATAAAGTTCAAACTCCATTACATTGAAGTCTATAGCTTTCCAAAGCTGCTTAAATGTGCTTATTTCTCTATTTGAAGGATATTCTGCCTTGTATGACAGACATTTACAGCTCTAGGCTTTTAAAAGTAAATAATATAGGTTTCATACACTGTTTACCATGCTCTTTACTGTAATTAAGGATTTCCTGCATCTTAGATCATTTTCCCCACTAACAACTGACATGGAGAAGTGTTTTCTACATGTTATATGCGAGTTTTCATCTATTTACTATTATTTTCTGTGTATTACTCCTGTTTTCATGTAGTTTCCAATATTAAGCCTTCTTGTCCAAGTATAAGCATTGGGAACATGGACAAACAACTACGTTCATACTGCTTTGAACCTGAGAAGCTCTGGAACTTTGTCTCTCTACTATTTTTTAGAGTTTAATGCTACATTTCAGTGAAGTCTAAGGCTTTCCAAGGCTTCATAATTGTGCTATTTCTCTCTTTCAAGCCTTGTGTGACACACATTTAAAGTTCTAGCTTAGTTTAAGTAAATTATAAAGGTTTCATACACTGTTTTATGTGCTGTTAAGTTAAAGATTTCCTGGATCTTAGATTCTTTTTCACCACTAACAACTGAATTGGAGAAATCAGTTTCAGCTCTTTTCTACATGTTCAATGCTAGTTCTTACACTGTTAAGAACCTGAGAAGCTTGGAAACATTGTCTCTCAGCTATGTTATAGAGTATAATGCTACATTGCAGTGAAGTGTAAGGCTTTCCAATGATGCCTAAATGTGCTTATTTCTCTTTTTCATGAATATTCTGCCTTGTATGACACACAATTACAGTTCCAGGCTCCGTTAAGTAACTAATATAGGATTCCTACACTGTTTAATGTGTTATTTACTATAATTAAGGATTTCCTGGATCTTAGATACCTTTTCTACACTAACAACTGACTTGGAGAATCTGTTTCACCTGTTGTAAACAAGTTCTCATCTATTTACTGTTATTTTCTCTGAATTATTCATGTTTTCATGTAGTTTCCAATATTAGGCATTCTTGTCCAAGTATAAGCATTGCCCACATGTACAAACAACTTCGTATACACTGTTAGGAACAGGAGAAGCTCAGGAAGAACATTGTCCCTCAAGTACATCATAGATTTCAAAGCTACATTACATTGAAATCTAAAGCTTTCCAAGGGTGTTTAAATGTGCTTATTTTTCTATTTCAAGGTTATTCTGCCTTGTATGACACACATTTACAGTTCCAGGCTCCTTTAAATAACTAATATAGCTTTCATACACTGTTTAATGTGGTATTTACTATAATTAAGGATTTTCTGGATCTTAGACACCTTTTCTATACTAACAACTGACTTGGAGATTCTGTTTCACCTGTTCTTGATGAGTTCTCATCTATTTACTGTTATTTTCTCTGTACTACTCATGTTTTTAAGTAGTTTCAAGTATTAGGCCTACTTGTCCAATTATAAGCATTGAGAACATGGACAAACAACTTCCTACACACTGGTATGAACAGAATAAACTCTGGAACATTATACCTCAACTATGTTATAGAGTTTAATGCTACATTAAAGTGAATTGAAAGGCTTTCCAAAGCTGCTCAGTTTGCTTATTTCTCTCTTTCCAGCCTTGTATGACACACATGGAAATTTCTAGGCTACTTTAAGTAAATAAAATAGGTTTCATAACTATTTAGTATGCTCTTAACTCTAATTAATGAATTCCTGGATGTTAGATACCTTTTCTACACGAACAACTGACTTGGAGAATCTGTTTCCCCTGTTCTAAATGAGTTCTCATGTATTTACTGTAATTTTCTTCGAATTATTCATGTTTTCATGTAGTTTCCTATATTAGGCCTTCTTTTCCAAGTATAAGCATTTCCCACATCTACAAACAACTTCATACACACTGGTATGAACAGAATAAACTCAGGAACATGTTACCTCAACTATGTTATAGAGTTTAATGCTACATGAAAGTGAACTGAATGGCTTTCCAAAGCTCCTCAATTTGCTTATTTCTCTCTTTCTAGCCTTGTGTGACACACATGTAAAGTTCTAGGCTACTTTAAGTAAATAAAAGAGGTTTTATACACTGTTTAATGTGCTCTTAACTCTAATAAAGGAATTCCTAGATGTTAGATACCTTTTCTACACTAACAATTGACTTGGAGAATCTGTTTCACCTGTTCTGAACGACTTCTCATCGATTTTCTGTCATTCTCTCTGAATTATTCATGTTTTGATGTAGTTTCCTATATTAGGCCTTCTTGTCCAAGTATAAGCATAGCCCACATATACAAACAACTTTCTACAAACTGTTATGAACAGAAGAAGCTCGGGAACATTGTCCCTCAACTATGTTATAGAGTTTAATACTACATTACAGTGAAGTGTAAGGCTTTCCAAAGCTGCTTAATGTGTTTATTTCTCTATTTCAATGGTATTCTGCCTAGTATGACACACATTTACTTTACTAGGCTCCTTTAAGTAAATAATATAGGATTTATACACTGTTTTATGTGATCTTAACTCTAATTAAGGATTTCCTGGATCATAGATACCTTTTATAAACTGACAACCGACTTGGAGTAGTGTTTTATACATGTTCTATGGTAGTACTCATCCAATTACCGTTATTTTCCCAGAATTACTGATGTTTTCTCGCAGTTTCTAACATTAGTCCTTCTCTTCCAGGTATAAGCATTGGGAAGATGTACAAACAACTACCTAAACAGTGTTATGAACCTGAAAAGCTCGGGAACATTGTCTCTCAACTATGTTATAGAGTTTAATGATACATTTCAGTGAAGTGTAAGGCTTTCCAAAGCTACTTAATTTGCTTATTTCTCTCTTTCAAGCTTTGAGTGACACACATTTAAAGTTCTAGGCTCCTTTAAGTAAAAAATATAGGATTCATACACTGTTTAATGTGCTCTTAACTCGAATTAAGGAATTCCTGGATCTTAGATACCTTTTCTGCAATAAGAACTTATTGTAGAATCTGTTTCAACTGTTCTAAACGAGTTCTCATCTATTTACTGTCATTTTCCCTGATATATTCATGTTTTCATTTAATTTCCTATATTAGGCCTTGCTGTCCATGTATAAGCATTATCCACATTTACAAACAACTTCCTACACACTGTTATGAACCGAGAAGATCGGGAATATTGTCTCTCAACTATGTTTTTTTTTTTTTTTTTAAATATATTTTATTGATTTTGTACAGAGAGGAAGAGAGAAGGATAGAGAGTTAGGAACATCGATGAGAGAGTCATCGATCAGCTGCCTCTTGCACACCCCCTACTGGGGATGTGCCCGCAACCAAGGTACATGCCCTTGACCGGAATCGAACCTGGGACCTTTCAGTCCCCAAGCCGACGCTCTATCCATTGAGCCAAACTGGTTTTGGCTCTCAACTATGTTTTAGAGTTTAATGCTACAATGCAGCCAATTTTAAGGCTTTTCCCTGCTGCTTAATGTGTTTATTTCTCTCTTTCAAGCCTTGTGTGACACACATTGAAAGTTCTAGGCTACTTTAAGTTAATAATGGAAGTTTCATACACTGTTGAATGTGCTGTTATGTTTAATTAAAGATTTCCTGGATCTTAGATTCCTTTTCTTCACTAACAACTGACTTGGAGAAATCTGTTTCAACTGTTCTATACGAGGTCTAATCTATTTACTATTAATTTCTCTATATTACTCATATTTTCTTATAGTTTCATATATTAGGCATTCTTATCCAAATATAAGCATTGCCCACATGGACAAGCAACTTGCTATCCAGTTTTATGATGCTGACAAGCTAGGGTTAGGGTTAGGCTTAGGGTTAGGGTTAGGGCTAGGGTTAGGGTTAGGGCTAGGGTTAGTGTGAGGGAATATTGTCTTTCAACTCTGTTATAGATTTTCATGCTACATTTCAGTGAAGTGTAAGGGTTTCCAAAGGTACTTAAATATGTTTATTTCTCTATTTCACAGATTTCTGTCTTGTATGACATACATTTATAGTTATGTGCTCTTTTAAGTACATAATATAGGTTTTATACATTGTTTAATGATCTCTTTAGTGTAATTAAGGTTTTCCTGGATCTTAGATAGCTTTTCTACACTAACAACTGACTTGGAGAATTGTTTTCTACGTGTCTTATGCGAGGTCTTATCTATTTACTGTTATTTTCTCTGAATTACTGTTTTCTTCTAGTTTCCAAGTATAAGCCTTGGGAACATGGACAAACAACTACCTAAACACTGTTTTGAACCTGAGAAGCTCTGGAACATTGTCTCTCAACTATGTAATTGAGTTTAATGCTACATTACAGTGACATCAAAAGCTTTCCAAAGCTGCTTCAATGTGCTTATTTCTCTATTTCAAGGATATTCTGCCTTGCATGACACACATTTACATTTCTAGGCTCCTTTAGGTAAATAATAGAGATTTCATACACTGTCTAATGTGCTCTTAATTCTAATAAGGATTTCCTGGATCTTAGATACCTTTTCTACACTAACAACTGACTTGGAGAATCTGTTTCCCTTGTTCTAAACCAGTTCCCATCTATTTACTCTCATTTTCTCTGAAGTATTCATGTTTTCATGTAGTTTCCTATATTAGGCCTTCTTGTCCAAGTATAAGCATTGGCCACATACACAAACAACATCCTACAAACCGTTATGAACAGAAGCAGCTCAGGAACATTGTAACTCAACTATGTTATAGAGTTTAATGCTACATTACAGTGAAATGTAAAGCTTTCGAAAGCTGCTCCATTTGCTTATTTTTCTCTTTCAAGCCTGTGTGACACACATGTAAATTTCTAGGCTTCTTTAAGTAAACAAAACAGGTTTCATACACTGTTTTATGTGCTCTTAATTCTAATTAAGATTTCCTGGATACTAGAAACCTTTTCTACACTAAAAACTTATTTGGAGAATCTGTTTCCACTGTGCAAAACGAGTTCTCATCTATTTACTCTCATTTTCTCTCGTTCATGTTTTCATGTAGTTTCCTATATTGGGTCTTCTTGTCCAAATATATGCATTGACCACATATACAAACATCTTCCTACACACTGTTATGAACAGAAGAAGCTCGAGAACATTGTCCCTCAACTATGTTATAGAGTTTAATGCTACATTACAGTGAACTGTAAGGCTTTTCAAAGCTGCTCAATTTGTTTATTATCTCTTTCAAGCCTTGTGTGACAAACATATAAAGTTCTAGGCTACTTTAGGTAAATAAAATAGGTTTCATACACTGTTTAATGTGCTGTTTACTGTAATTAAGGGTTTCCTGGATCTTAGATACCTTTTCTACACTAACAACTGACTTGGAGAATCTGTTTCCCCTGTTCTAAATCAGTTCACTTCTATTTACTCTCATTTTCTCTGAAGTATTCATGTTTTTATGTATTGTCCTATAATAGGCCTTCTTGTCCAAGTATAAGCACTGCCCATATATACAAACAATTTCCTACACACTGTTATGAACAGAAGAAGCTTGTGAACATTGTTCCTCAACTATGTTATAGAGTTTAATGCTTTATTACAGTGAACTGTAAGGCTTCCAAAGCTGCTCCATTTGCTTATTTCTTACTTTCAAGCCTTGTGTGACACACAAGTAAAGGTCTAGGCTTCTTTGAGTAAATAGAAGTTTCAGACACTGTTTAATGTGCTCTTAAATCTAATTAAGGATTTCCTGGACCTTAGATACATTTTCTACACTAACAACTGACTTGGAGAATCTGTTTCCCCTGTTCTAAACAAGTTGTCATCTAATTACTGTCATTTTCTCTGAATTATTCATGTTATCAAGGAGTTTCCTAGATTAGGCCTTCTTGTCCAAATATAAGCATTGAGCACATATACAACCAACTTCATGCACACTGTTATGAGCAGAAGCAGCTCGGGAACATTGTCCCTCAACTATGTTATAGTAGGGGTGTCGAACTCAATCAGAGAAGGGGCCAAAATCTAAAATCCAGCCTAAATCGCGGGCCGAATGGTTTACTGAACAGTCATAAACTGTCATTGTGATGGAAACGCAGCGGAGTGCAGTGATGACAGCGCGGTGCGGGCCACATTGCAAGGCCTGGCGGGACGGATTTGGCCCATGGGCCTTGTGTTTGACACATGTGTATAGAGTTTAATGCTACATTACAGTGAACTGTAAGGCTTTTCAAAGCTGCTCAATTTGCTTATTTCTCTCTTTCAAGCCTTGTGTGACACACATGTAAAGTTCTAGGCTTCTTTAAGTAAATTAAAGAGGTTTCATACACTGTTTAATGTGTTTAACTCTAATTAAGGATTTTCTGGATCTTAGATACCTTTTCTACACTAACAACTGACTTGGAGAATCTGTTTCCCTTGTTCTAAACCAGTTCCCATCTATTTACTCCCATTTTCTCTGAAGTATTCATGTTTTTATGTCGTTTCCTATATTAGGCCTTCTTGTCAAAGTATAAGCATTGCCCATATATACATACAACTTCCTACACACTGTTATGAACAGAAGAAGCTCGGGAACATTGTCCCTCAACTATGTTATAGAGTTTAATGCTACATTACTGTGAACTGTAAGGATTTCCAAAGCTGCTCAATTTGCTTATTTCAATCATTCAAGCCTTGTGTGACACACATGTAAAGTTCTAGTCTTCTTTACGTAAATAAAAATGGTTTCATACACTGTTTAAGGTGCTATTAACTCTAATTAAGGATTTCCTGGATCTTAGATACCTTTTCTACACTAACAACTGACTTGGAGATTCTGTTTCCCCTGTTCTAAACCAGTTCCGATGGATTTACTCTCATTTTCTCTGAAGTATTCATGTTTTCATGTAGTTTCCTATATTAGGCCTTCTTGTCCAAGTATAAGCATTGTCCACATATACAAACAACATCCTACAAACCGTTATGAACAGAAGCAGCTCAGGAACATTGTAACTCAACTTGTTATAGAGTTTAATGCTACATTACCGTGAAATGTAAGGCTTTCGAAAGCTGCTCCATTTGCTTATTTTTCTCTTTCAAGCCTGTGTGACACACATGTAAATTTCTAGGCTCCTTTAAGTAAACAAAACAGGTTTCATACACTGTTTTATGTGCTCTTAATTCTAATAAAGATTTCCTTGATGCTAGAAACCTTTTCTACACTAAAAACTTATTTGGAGAATCTGTTTCCACTGTGCGAAACGAGTTCTCATCTATTTACTCTCATTTTCTCTCGTTCATGTTTTCATGTAGTTTCCTATATTAGGCCTTCTTGTCCAAGTATAAGCATTGCCCACATATACAAACAACATCCTACAAACCGTTATGAACAGAAGCAGCTCAGGAACATTGTAACTCAACTATGTTATAGATTTTAATGGGACATTACAGTGAAATGTCAGGCTTCCAAAGCTGCTCCATTTGCTTATTTCTCTCTTTCAAGCCTTGTGTGACACACATGTAAAGTTCTAGGCTTCTTTAAGTAAATAAAAGAGGTTTCATACACTGTTTAATGTTCTCTTAACTCTAATTAAGGATTTCCTGGATCTTAGATACCTTTTCTATAATAGAAAGAACCATGGAAATTCTACGAAAGTGGGAGGAAAGCCAGGGCCAGGTAATCAAGCGCAATATCAGGATAGCAAGCTGACATGGTGAATGTGGGCAGTTTCATGGGAAGCCTTGTCAAGCAAGAAAAAGACAGAAACATTTCAATAGCTATTGTGTCCAAACACTGTATTAGTTGCTGTCATTCTGACCACTTAACACAAAGTAATTATTTTCAACCTAAAGATACAGAAGCTAAAGCTCAGGATTATTTAATTCAACCAGTTGAGCTGCCTTCCAGGAAAGGATTCACAGTTTCAATAAAGAACTATTTCATTTTTAAGAATATACATTCTTTAAAAAAAATATATTTGTATTGATTTCAGAGAGGGAGGGAGAGATTGAAACATCAGTGATTAGAGAGAATCACTGATCTGCTGCCTCCTGCACGCCCCCTACTGGGGATCAAACCCAAAACCTGGGCATATGCCTTTGACAAGAATGGAACCCAGGACCATTCAGTCACCAGGCTGATGCTCTATCCCTGGCTAGGGTGGCCTATTTCATTTCTGAAGGGAATGAGAAATTAAGTGTGCACTAAGAGAACCCAAGGGTTTAAATGATGAATTTAGCCAGTTCTGTTGTGAAATATAATGTAAATAGGAATGCATGCTGTTCAAGAACTTAAATGCCCTGTATCCTGCAATCTCCTTCCTTATTTTGAACACCAATGGGGCATTTGACATTGTTTCTGTGCACTGTCCTCCTCCTTGATAATGCCTAGATTCAGGCCATGTGGAGCTCATCCTGTCTTGGCTCAGGTTGCTTTTTCACTTGAAACACATTTCCTTTCCTCCAGACAATGTCATGCTTGCTCATCAGTAAGGATTTACTTAATTCAAATGCCACCTCTACAAAGTGAGCTCTTCCTGCCAAAACCCATATTAAAAGTGTCCCCTTCTCAGCACTTAGCATGTGAACTTGGTTTGTTTGTTTCCACTACTTATCTCCTCCAAAGAGAATATAAATATACTAGAGGTCCCGCACCATATTCGTACAAGAATAGCCCTTCCTTCCCCTGACTTCACTCCCAGCCGCTCAGGAGCCAGCAAGTCCTTGCTTCTGTTTAGAGCACCGCTCCTGTAGCTCCCTCTGCTGCCCCCCTTCCCCTCGTAGCAGGCATCCCTCCCTGCAGCTCTGCGCCTGCATATGCAAAGCAACCTCCATCTTTGTTGGATTAATTTGCTCACTCTGATTGGCTGTGGGCATAGGAGTGATGGTTAATTTGCATGTTTCTCTTTTATTTCAGTAAGAAGATTCCTTAAGGAACAGGATCTTGTCCACCTCGCTTCTCCAAGCATGTGAATTATTCTTAAGTCACAGGAGGCCCTCACAAATAATGTAGGAAATTGCAAGCAGCACAAAGTGAGACCACCCTGTATTTGCAGTAGAGGGAGGGAAAAGTGTGAAGAGACCAAAAAACAAAACAAAACAAAACAAAACAAAAAAGCAGAATGGAGCCGGTGTAGGCGGACTAGTGTCAATCACCTCTGAAGCAAATGGAAACAAAATACTATGCAAACACCTCAATAGTAATGCTTACACCATGCCAGGCACTGCCAAGCATTGCACATGCATCCCCTTATTATCCCTAATACTCCTGTCACTCCAATTCTGCAGGTGAGTAACGTGAAACACCTGGGCTAACTGGCTAAGGTCACAGAATGGGCCCATGGCAGAGTTTGAATCTGAGCCCTGCTGATTGGTGTTGCTGCTTCTAACCAATACTGCTTGATGCTGCCTCTCCAAAAAATCCCAGTGATTGGCGGCACCGATACACCAAGGTTCCTCTGTGCCCACAAAAGTACGTCTATGTGTTCGAAATAACTGGCCAGTGTACCTGGAATCATGCACCAGAAGGTATTCGGCTCGATCCACCAGCAGAGGCATGCAGGAGGCAGCCCATCGATGTTGATGTTCTCTCTCTCCAATCAATAAAAACATATTTAAAATAAAATGAAAAAACAGGTAGCAATAATAATTATTAAAAAAATAACTGGAGAGACTGGAAGACTTAACAGCCAAGGGTGGTTCCGACATCACTGTTATGAAGGGGGACATTATCATTGCTCATCGCCCTCTCGAGCCTCAGAGGCCCCACCCCAGCGCACCCTCCTCCTCCGCCGGTTCCGGCGCCGCCTCGGCGGAGCGCTAGGCCTCGCGCGCGTCCCAGCGGCCACACCCCACCTTCCTCAGCAGCCTCAGCCGTGGGGCGCGGGGACACCTGTCCAGCTGCCCCGCTAGAACTGAGGAAAGATGCGGGGCAGGAGCGCGACACCGACGTTAATTTCTACGACTGGTGCTTCTTTTGGGGTCCTTTCCGCCCCTACACTTTAGGAGAAAAGAGTAGATACTTCCACTCCGAGACGCGCAGCCTAAGGCGATGGCGCCGAGGACGCTCTGAGCATGAGCAGTGGTGCCTCGCGGCGCCGGCTTCCGCCCTCTCCGCCGCCGTGCCGATGACGCAAGCGCCTGAGCCGCTCTGATGACGTAATTACCTGCGCCGCCGGCGAGCGGGACGCGCGTGCCGAGGCTCGGGTTCCCTTTACCCCACGGATTTCCGCGCCTGTGGGTCCCGCGCCCCGGCAGCATGAAGGAGACGCCGCTTTCAAACTGCGAGCGCCGCTTCCTCCTCCGCGCCATCGAGGAGCGGAAGGTACCCGGCCCCGGAGCTCCGGGCCGCCTGGCGCTCGGTGGCGCAGGCCCAGGGAACCCCTGGGGGGTGTTCCCAGTCTCCCGGGTTTTGCCTCCAGTGGGTTCTTCTCAAAGCTCGAGCTGACTCCAAACTAAGGAAGTACCACTTCCCATTCAGGGGTGGTCAGCATCCCGCTTCCCTCAGGAGCTCAGCCCAGGGCCTGCGCAGAGTAGCTGCTCGCAGATATTGCTGAGGAACTAAACGGGTGAATGTTGTGCTTTCAGCGGCTGGATGGCAGACAAACCTATGATTATAGGAACATCAAGATCTCATTTGGAACAGATTATGGATGCTGTATTGTGGAGCTTGGGAAAACAAGGTAACAGAGCCTTCTCATTAGAAGCTCAGTGGTGGGAAGTTTAAAAGAACGTAATTGACTCAGTTGTTGAACTAGCAGGTAGGAAGTCCTGACTGTATTTTGTGTAGATGCCAAAAATAAGTATAGTTCCTTTAATGCAAGATTTATTTTTTACTTATAGTCACACTTAAAATTTTTAATCATAAGTATATTTTCTGCCACATGGGTATCATATGGTTCTTGATTGCACCGAGTTTCCTGCAGGTCGTGTCAATTAGTAGGTCCTACTTAACTGTTTTTCCTGAGTGACATGAGAATTAGGTTTGGGGTGTTGTTTTTTTTTGTGGGTTTTTTTCTGGAGTGTTTTTAAAGGTGTGTATTAGCTTACTAGGCTGTCATAAAATACCACTACCTGGGTGGCATAAGTGACAGAAATGTATTGTCCCACGTTGTGGAGACCAAAAGTCCAGGATCCAGGTTACAGCAGGGTTGATTTCTCCTGAGACTGTTCTTCTTGACTACAAATAAATGCATTCTCCTGTGTCTTCACTGGACTTTCCTCCGCGTCCCTTCATGGCTCTAGTGTGTCCCAGAATTCAGTTTTTAATATTATTTGGAAGTTGTGAGGACATTGGTCAGATAATGTTAGTGAACCGGTGCCATAGGAAAATTTTTTTCTTAAGAAATCTCAAGCTTTCAAGGTATCTTGTATGAATAGATACTTATTTTAGAAAAGAGGTGTTTTTTTTTTTTTTTTTTTTAAGGATCTGTGGAATCAGTATTGTAAATAAGAGATGCTTTTTTTTCCTTGTCTCTCTTTGGGTACACCAATATGTACTTTTCCCCTATATATATTCTACTACTACGCTTTAATGTAATATAAAGCCTCTAATGATGTGTCCTGCCGAGTGTCTTATTACTCAGGGTAAGATTGAAACTTAATTAGTATTTGTTTTAGATTTTTTTTTAATTGGAAAGGAAATGTATTTAGTCAACAGATTTGTACTTTGTCTTTACAGAGTTCTTGGACAGGTTTCCTGTGAACTTGTTTCTCCAAAACTCAACAGGGCAACTGAAGGTATACTCTTTTTTAACCTTGAGCTCTCTCAGATGGCTGCCCCGGCTTTTGAACCTGGCAGGTATTTAAATCTCCTTCTTAAACTGCTTTCACCAGAGACGAGAGCAGCGGCCAGGTATTGTCCTAATGCCTAGTGTCATATTCATGACATTAGCCCATTCTATCTTCATAGGCAGTCAGACCTCTTGGTGAAGTTGAATCGTCTCTTGGAAAGATGTCTAAGAAATTCGAAGTGTATAGACACTGAATCTCTCTGTGTTGTTGCTGGTGAAAAGGTGGGGAGTATGCCCAAAATTCTTAGTTAGGATGACTAGTGTTGATTCATGGATCCCTGTATCTCTACATTAATTCTCAGTTTCATTTAACTTATTTTTATACTGGTTCACTTTAGTTCAAATGTTCCTGGGTGCCACCTCTAGAATTTCGTGTCATCTCTTTCTGAAGGGACAAAAAACATTGTGAAAATAGCAATTTGAATTTGTGTAAAAATCCGAGAACTGGTTTTTCATATATTTTTATTTTCTTATGTTATTTAAGTCAGTTGATAGAAGCAGGTAATGTTTTCCTTTTTGGATGGAGAACTGAGGAACAGATTTAATCCTTTATCTGGATAGGCTACACAATGAGTCAGTGGCAGGTGGCAGTGGAAATCTTATTGTTGTGCATGATGGTATTAGAACTTTATTCTTGATTTTTTTAAAATATATTTTTTATTGATTTTAAAGAGGAAAGGAGAGGGAAAGAGAAACACCCATGATGAGAAAGAATTTTTGATTGGCTGCCTCCTGCATGTTCTCTACTGGGGACCAAGCTGGCATATGCCCTTGACGGGCATTGAACCCAAGATTCTGCAATCCTTGGCCCAGTGCTCTGTCCACTGAGCCAAACCAGCTAGGACTTTTGACCACCTTTTTTATTTCAGAAAAGTCCTTTAGTCTTTCCCCATTCCAAGCTTGAATGTGACACTACTTGCATTACTTGTAGGGTTATCATAAATATTGTCAAGTAAAACCTAAAGAGGGTGAAGTTTTTGAGTTAGGAGACACAATAAAAATATAATTAGGCTTGTAAAGGAAATTTTAGTATTAAATGTAGAATGGTTTGTATATTTTGAGCATATAATTTACTGTTGTCAAATGACTCAAAGAATGGTAAACTATTGGTATTTCAGATGTTGGTCTGACAACATTTTTCTAAATATAGTTTTATTGATAAAAAGAAGAAATAACCCTGTTTTAACAGCAAGAGAAAATTTGGCACATAATGTTACTTTTACTTTTAGATAGCCACTGGTTGTGATCAGTTAGGATTTATTTTTGTTTTAAATTCACATTCAGGTTTGGCAGATCCGTGTGGACCTACATTTATTAAATCATGATGGGAATATTATCGATGCAGCCAGCATTGCAGCCATTGTAGCCTTGTGTCACTTCCGAAGACCTGACGTGTCTGTCCAAGGAGATGAAGTAACACTGGTAAGCTCCCACAATGTGAGCTATGCTCTCTCTGAGTGAGTGAGTATCCTTGATGTGCAGGCAACTTGTTGGTAAGGTCTTGTTGTAGATGGACATTAGGTACATTCTAAAATTTGTTTGCAAGGCAAAAACTACATAGTCAAAATTGTCCTTGAAATCTCTTAAATATCCTGTATTGAAGTATCTGTTGGTAAAAGCACACCATAGCCTGGCTTTCTAGAATAGAACTAGATGACTTCTTTGGATTGAGGAAAGGTGAACTATTTGTTTTACATTTAGACCATGTGAAAAATACATGAGTCTCTATACATGTGTTTACTTTGTGGCAAAGCCTCCCAGAAATACCTGTAAGGCTTGTTCTAACTTATTGTTAGCTCCACCCTCAGAGGAGGATGCGGTAAAACCTAGGATAGTGCACTTCTATTAGCTCCCAGGTGATACTGAGGCTGCTGGTGCAAGGACCACATTTTGAAAACCACTGTTGAGTATGTCCATTTTAATTTATGTAAATTATGTGCTAGAGTTGTGAAAGTGCATGTGGTGGTAATTTGAGTCCTGGAGTTATAAAAGGAAAGATCAGAGGTCCAAATTTTCTAAGCAGTCATTCATGATGCTGCTCTTAGGCATTAGAGGGGAGCAGATTCATTAAACACTTTGAGGTAGGATCAGTAGAGATGTGGTCTTTTAGGGGAGGGAGATGGTACAAAGAAGTAAAATCAAGTAAGTGATTAGTAGACACACAAAAAAAGGTATCAATATAGGGACATTAAAAATGGCGGCAGACTAAGTGGATTCTGCACAGACATGCTCCCAGGACCAAACTGTAATTAAAACTAAAATTCAGAATACTTCCTGAATAATCAACAGAAGACTCGCATGAGAGAACCAAGAACTGAAAGTGCAGACCGCATAGAGACTGGTAGGAGGGACAGAGGAGTGAAAGGGCTGGCAGGGTGCCCACAGACAGCAACTGAAGTTCCCGAGTGATAACTCAGTTGGGAGGGTTGCCACTGAGAACTCTGGGATCTAATCCCCAAGCTGGTCCCCCCAGCAAAGAGCCACAACTAAGAAGATAACCACATAACTTCTGGTTATAAAAAACAGTGGGGTTGCTGTCTGCCAGGGAGTGATGGCTGAAAATTCAGGCACCCTGTTAAAGGGCCAATGCACGAAATTCCCTGTGGAGCCACCCACCTTGTGCTCCTGCAGAAGGAGGGCAGAGTGGACTGGAACTGTGTGAGCAGAAGCTAGGATTGAAAACTCGAGGGTTAAGCTCAGAAAGCAGACAACCCCCAGTTTTCTGTGCTGAGTCATTCCCTCATGCAGTGGAGGATGTCTTTCCCAGCAGACATCTGCCGTGTGTGTGTGTGTGTGTGTGTGTGTGTGTGTGTGTGTGTGTTGGGGGGGGGGATACTGGACTCACCCTATTGGAAAACATCTTGCCCAGAGGCCAGTTAAGAGATTAAAAGTAACAATCAGGTCGAAACCGGTTTGGCTTAATGGATAGAGCGTCGGCTTGGGGACTGAAAGGTCCCAGGTTCGATTCCAGTCAAGGGCATGTACCTTGGTTGTGGGCATATCCCCAGTAGGAGGTGTGCAAGAGGCAGCTGATCGATGACTCTCTCTCATCGATGTTTCTAACTCTATCTCCCTCCCTTCCTCTCAGTACAAAATCAATAAAATATATTAAAAAAAAAAAAGTAACAATCAGGCAGAAGCAACTGCCCCACCCTGATGAAAAAGACTCACCATACCTGAGCACAATTGTCTGAAGGCAATTCAAGTCAGAATCCTATCAGTGTTAGGTAAAGGTGATATCTGGAGGTTTTGAGTCTTTACCTGATCTAATTAGCTAGTATTAGTGTTTGACACTGTCCTGCACTAGAAATTGAGAGGCATTGAAGATCTACCTAATATATACATACTCATAAACCCAAACAAACAGCCAAAATAAGGAGACAGACAATTCAATGAACAAGAGAATTCTCCAGAAGTAGTGATAAATGAAGCAGAGATAAGAAATTTATCTGAAACAGAGTTCAGGGTAATGATGGTAAAGATGGCCAACGGTAAAGATGGCCAACAGCATGGAAAAAAATATGTAGTAACTAAGAAAAAAGAACAGTTGGAAATAAAAAATGACATAACACAAATAAAGAATACAATGGAAGGAATACACAGCAAATTAGGGGAAGCTGAGGATCAAATCAGTGAATTAGAAACAGGGTTGAAAAAAGTCAATCAGAGAACCAAAAACAAAACAATTTAAAAACAGGAGGGACAATGTGAAACATAACACTATTAGAATAACAGGTGTGCCAGAAGAGGCAGAAAGGGAGATTGGAATAGAGAAGGTATTTAACATGTTAAAAGGAAAAAGCCACACAGGTTCAGGAGCCACAGAGAACCCCAAGCAAGAAGAACCCAATAATCCCATGCCCAGACATATAATAATTAAAATGCCAAAAATTAAAGACAAAGAATCTTAAAGGCAGAAAGAGAAAAACAAACTGGAGAGTTATTGCTGGTGTTAATACAAAATGGTACAACCACGATGGAAAAGGTTGGCTGTTTCTTAAAAATCGAAGTGTAAACGTATAGAGCTCAGAAATTCCATGCCTAGACATCTACTCACGAGGAAGCGAAGAAAAATGTATGTTCACTCAAAGACTTTATGTGAATGTTCATAGCATATTTGTAATAGCCCCAAACTGGTAACAGTCCAAATGTTTATCACTGGAGAATGGAGAAACAATGTGGCCTGTCCGTACCATGGACTACAATTCAGCAGTAAAAAGTACCAGCCCGCTGATAGGTATTACAGAATGGGTGAAACATGCTAAGCTGAAAGGAGGTGGATGCAAAAGACTAAAAATTGTTTGATTCCACTTAAAGGGAATGCCCCGAAAAGGCGGATTTATAGAGACAGAAAGTAGATCAAATGTTGTGTGGGGATGGGAATGAGAATTGACTGCAAATAGGCTCAAGGAAGGTTGCAGGGGAAGGATGGTCATGGTAATGTTAAAAATCGAGTGGGGTGATGGTTACATAATTGTAAATGTATTAAAAATGTACTAAAATGTGAATCCTATCCTTCTGATGAGTGGAGTTATGGTATGTAAAATATACCTCAAAACAGCTTTTTGACAATGCATAAAGTTTATCTTATTGATTTTTTTGACAGGAAGGAGAGGGATAGAGAGTTAGAAACATCGATGAGCCGGCACCGGTTTGGCTCAGTGGTAGAGCGTTGGTCTGCAGACTGAAAGGTCCTGGGTTCGATTCCGGTCAAGGGCATGTACCTTGGTTGTGAGCACATCCCCAGTAGGGGGTGTGCAAGAGGCAGCTGGTCGATGATTCTCTCTCATCGATGTTTCTAACTCTTTATCCCTCTCTCTTCCTGTCTGTGAAAAATCAATAAAATATATATATTTTTTTTAAAAAAAGAAACATCGATGAGAGAAAAACATCGATCAGCTGCCTCCTGCACACCCCCTGCTGGGGATGTGCCCACAACCAAGGTACATGCCCTTGACCAGAATTGAACCAGGGACCCTTTAATCTGCAGGCTGATACTATTAATATATCCACTGAGCCAAATTGGTTAGGGCCAAATGCATCAAGTTTTAAGGAACATTAGTGACAAAGGCAAATAGAAGGTTATTTAAGGACTCATTGAGGATTGAGGGAAGTTCATTTTTTATTTTACTGTTTGATGTACAAGATGATTTTTGTGTGTTCTCTTATTTTCAAACAGTACACCCCGGAAGAGCGGGACCCTGTCCCTTTGAGCATCCACCACATGCCCATCTGCGTCAGTTTTGCCTTCTTCCAACAGGGGTGAGTCTCCTCGAGTGGGACAGAGTGAGTAGCACAGCTGGGAAGTGTGCTGTGGGCAAATAAGCCAACCCTCCTTCAATACTGCCGCGCCTCACAGTTTAGAAAGAACTGTGCATTTCTCACTTTAGCCCTGTCTTGTAAGAGCTGTAGTTTGAAAAGAGCCTTTTCCATAGAAGAGACATTTCAGCTTCTGTTTCCTGGAGGTGTGCAAGTGTTTAGAGAATTGTATGCTCAGCTCTGATTTGGGGAAATGGGGGAGTAGGGGGGGGGAGAATCAGGATTAACAGAAATACGACTTTGGAACATGTTCATCAAACATTGGAACCAGTTTGTGGTTCTAGGATCAGACATGGGAAATGGTTCTCGCCTAGGAAATTCGGCTCCTTCATCTCCCAGTTTCCTCACTGGTTCTTCCCACAGAAGCAAACCTGGAGGCCTGGGGCCATGCCCATGCCTTCACATGAAAGCCTGACCTTACATCTTTGTTTCTACAAAGGGAGCTATACATTTTTTAAAAAATATATTAATTTTTTACAGAGAGGAAGAAAGAGGGATAGACAGTTAGAAACATCGATGAGAGAGAATCATCGATCAGCTGCCTCTTGCACATCCCCCACTGAGGATGTGCCCGCAACCAAGGTTCATGCCCTTGACCAGAATCGAACCCGGGACCTTTCAGTCCGCAGCTCTATCCACTGAGCCAAACCGGTTTCGGCAGCTATACATTTTTTTAAAATTTATTTTATTTTATTTTTTTTACAGAGAGGAAGGGAGAGAGATAGTTAGAAACATCAATGAGAGATTCATCGATCAGCTGTCTCTTGCACACCCCCTACTGGGACGTGCCCACAACCAAGGTATATGCCCTTCACCGGAATCAAACCCGAGACCCTTCAGTCTGCAGGCCAACACTTTATCCACTGAGCCGAACTGGTTTCGGCAGGGAGCGATACATATTTTAATAGTTTTATGAGAAAAGCTTTCACCTTTCAGTCATTGTAGTGTAGAATTTCAGTAAAGGAAAATGGACCAGCAACATTAAACAGAAAGATGTGAGTCTGCCCTAAACAATTTGGTTCAGTGGATAGAGCGTCAGCCTATGGACTGAAGGGTCCCCGGTTCGATTCCGGTCAAGGGCATGCACCTTGGTTGTGGGCACATTCCTAGTAGGAGGTGTGCAGGAGGCAGCTGATTGATGTTTCTCATCAATGTTTCTACCTCTCCCTCTCCCTCCCTGTAAAAAATCAATAAAATATTTTTAAAATATGAAGACTTGAGTCATATATGTAATTTAAATTTAACCAGACATTAAAAAGGTAAAAATAGGTAAATTTAAATTTTTTAAATAAATCTTTATTCATATTATTACAAATGTTCCTCCTTTTTCCCCCTCCATTGCTCCCCTCCACCAGGTTCCCACACCACCCTCTGCCCTTTCCACACCCCCCATTGACCTCATCTATAGATGCAGTTTATGTTCAGTCTCTTCCCACTTCCCCCACACCCCTTTTCCCAGAGAATCATCAGTTCACTCCCCTTCCATACCTCTGATTCTATTATATTCACCAGTTAATATTGTTCATCAGGTTTTTTAATTCCCTTGGTTTTTAGATTCACTTGTTGATACCCTGTTTCCCCAAAAATAAGACAGTGTCTTATATTAATTTTTGCTCCCAAAGATGCGCTAGATCTTATTTTCAGGGGATGTCTTATTTTTCCATGAAGAAGAATAACGGTACACATTTATTGTTAAATGAAAATAAAGGGAATTTATTACCTGTATACGGTATGGTAGTATGGTAGTTGTCAACACAAACCAGACAAACTGTGAATCCTATAGTCTCAAGAATTTACTCAATTATTCAATGACAATGATGTCATCATCTTCTGGAACATCTTCATAACAATCCAGTTCCAGGTGAATTTCTTGTGACTCCATTTCTTTCAGAATCAGTGGACCAAATCTCTCATGTTTAGCTTGGGGGGGGAGGGGGCTTATATTTGGCTCAGAAAGAAACCTGTAAGTAGGTCTTATTTTCAGAGGATGTCTTATTTTCGGGGAAACACGATAGTTACGTATTTGTTGTTCATAATTTTTATCTTTATTTTCTTCCTCTTTCTAAAAGAACCCCCTTCAGCAGCAATTCATATAATTCTGGTTTGGCGGTGATGAATTTCTTTAGCTTTCTTTTATTTGTGAAGCTCTTTATCTGGCCTTCGATTCTGAGTAATAGCTTTGCTGGGTAGAGTATTTTTGGCTGTAGGTTCTTGCTATTCATCACCTTGAATATTTCTTGCCTTTCCCATCTGGCCTGCATGGTTTCTGTTGAGAAATCCGCTGATAATCATATGGGTGCTCCTTTATAGGTAACTACCTGCTTTTCTCTTGCTGCTTTTAATATTCTCTGTCTTTTGCTCTTGGAATTTTAATTATGGTGTGTCTTGGTGTGGTCTTTTGGATTCCTTTTCTTTGGAGTTCTGTGCGCTTTCTGAACGTGGTGGGGGAAGTTTCCTTGGACCAGGTGGGGGAAGTTTTCTATCACTATTTCTTCTGATATGTTTTCAGTATATTTCTTTCTCCCTTCTTCTGGGACGCCTATAAGGCGTTGGTTTGCTTGAAGTCCCAGAGATTTCTTACACTATCTTCAACTTTCTGGATTCTCTTCTCTTCTTGCTTCTGTGGAGGAGTGTCCTCTGGCTCTTTGTGTTCCAAATCTTTGACTTGATTCTTGCGATCTTCCAGTCTGTTTTTAGGACTCTGTATAATATTTTTTATTTCAGACAATGTATTTTTTTTTTAAATATATTTTATTGATTTTTTTACAGAGAGGAAGGGAGAGAGATAGAGAGCTAGAAATGTCGATGAGAGAGAAACATCGACCAGTTGCCTCTTGCACACCCCCTACTGGGGATGTGCCCGCAACCAATGTACATGCCCTTGACCGGAATCGAACCTGGAACCTTTCAGTCCACAGACCGATGCTCTACCGCTGAGCCAAACCGGTTCCGGCCAGACAATGTATTCTTTATTTCTAGTTGATCCCTTTTCATATCCTCAAAGGTCTCATTTATTTTATCAGCCTTTTCTAGGAAATTCTTGAAAAACCTTATAAGCGTGGTTTTGAACTCTATATCCAGTCACTTTTTGTCCTCCATTTCTTTTGTTTGTGATGTTTCCTTGTCTCAGCATTTTCACAGCTTCCCTGAGTTGGTAGGGTGGCTTTGTGTTCTAAGGTGTCCTATATGGTTCAGTGGGTCAGCCTCCCAGTTACCTGAGGTGGACACTCTTGGTGCACCCCTTTGTGGACTGTGTGTACAGCCTTATTGTAGTATGTCTAGTAATAATTAAAGTCGTTTTCTAATACTTTTTTAAATCGAATTTATTTAAACAATACAACAAAATTTAATCAACAATATAGTTGTTGTTTTCTACTACTTGTGCCCAACGCTCAGGAAGCATTTTAATCCCTCTGTTGTAAAATTCTTGTGATTTTGATGCAAAAAATTCGGTCAATGCATTTTTGAGGCATTCTTCATTATTAAATTTTTTTCCAAGAAGAAAGTTTTGCAAAGAACGAAACAAATGGTAATCAGAAGGGGCAATATTAGGAGAATATGCAGGTTGAGGGAGAACTTCCCATTCCAACTAGCGCAGTTTTTCAGCAGTGATTCTTGCAGTATGCAGTCGTGCATTATCGTGGTGAAGAATTACGCCCTTCCGATTAATCAGCGCGGGTTCTTTTTCTCTTAAAGCTTGGGCTAACCTTTCCAATTGGGCACTATACACTGCACTTGTAATGGTTTGGTTAGATGGTAAAAGTTCATAATGAAGAATTCCTTTAAAATTCCACCAAACACACAACATCACTTTTTTCGCATGCAAGTCAGGTTTTGGCGTGGGCTGCGGAGCCTCATTTTTGTCCAACCACTGAGGCCGCCTTTTCAAATTAACATACAGCACCCATTCTTCATCTCCCGTAACAATTTGCTCTAAAAACGGCAAATGGTTTTGACGAGAGAGGAGCGAACTGCAAATTGTGACTCTTTGATTACGGTTGTTGTTGGTCAACTCATGAGGAACCCATTTTCCAAACTTTTGGACTTTGCCAAGTGCACGCAATTGATTGGAAATTGTTTTTTGTGAACAATTTAAAGTTGTCGCAAGCTCCTGTTGGGTAATTTGAGGATTTTGCACCAAAAGAGCTTGAAGAGCTTCTTGATCAAAATTGGACACACGGCCTCGACCACTCTTGTCATCTAACGAAAAATTTCCCTCGCGAAATTTCTCAAACCAACGCTGGCATTTTCTGGCGCTAAATGCATCTTGACCAAGAGCACTACAGATGTTTTTTGCAGCCTCACTTGCTTTTCTTCCTAATTGGAACTCGTAAAGCATGCAGTGCCGAATATGCTCTTCATCCGCCATCTTCTTAGCCCTAGTTTTGCAACAAAAACCAAACCAAACACAAACTTTTTCAAGCAAAACTTGTTAATTGCACTTCACACGTTCTGTAGATACCACGTGTTTGAAGGTTATGTCAATACAAGTCAACGCCAAGCAAGATTTTAAACGAATGTTTAAAAACGACATTAATTATTACTAGACCCGATAGTTAAGTCTTAATTGTTATTGGTACCACTGGAAGGAACTGACCTCCAGGCCAATTGGTTGTGAGGATCAGCTGTATCTATGCCAGGAGACAGCCTTATTCAATTAGACTTGTAAAATTGCAAAAGCCTCTGTGTTCAGCTTGGATGGGGCGGAGTTTCAGGGTGGAACCTATAGCCTTGGCTTCCTGTCAGCCCTATCCTATGAGGTTGCTGAGTCTCAGTGTCCTTTGGTACTCACTGCAAGCACCTCTGAGAGAAAGGTGCCCTCTTTCGCCCACTGCCAGACAGTCTAGTCTCTCCCCCAATGAGCCTGGAACTGAGGTTCAGTGCAGTTGGAAGTGGGGTTAGAAGTGGGGTTCAGTGCAGTCCCGAGCTTTTGTCTCCTTCCTGCTAGGGCAATCCAGCGGCACAGTCAACAGTCAGTCCTCTGCCCACCATGTGCGCGCCTCCGGAGCTCTGCCTTTCACTGCTCCCCTGAGTTTCCGCCTTACAGCCTAGAATCCCTCTGTATGAGCCTGGGTCCACAGGGTCTCGCCCAGAACGGGGGTTCAGCACAGTCTGGAGTTTTTATCTCCCTGCTAGGAAATGCCAGCCAGGCACTCAGCTGCCCCCCCTCTCCGATTCCTTCCTCTCCCCACGCAAGCATCTTGTCTCCGTACCTTAGGCTTTCACAGCTCCTCGAATTTTCCTTCTGGTTTTCTCTCTCCTTCTCGTTGTAGAATTTCGTCAGTCAACTTTCCTGTAATTCTGGATAATGTCCATTTTGTATTTTAGTTGTATTTTTTTGAAATTGTTGTGTGCGGCTGCGTTTACCTAGGCCGCCATCTTGGTTTCTTTGTTTGTAAATTTAATTTTTATATATTTAATTTTACTTAATATATCTAAGGTATTACCTTATTTTAATATGTAATCATTATCTTAAATTTGTTCATGAAATACATTTTATTTCTACTAAATCTTCGAACTCCAGTATTGTGAACTTAGCTTCGACTCACTGCATTTGAAAGACTCAGTGAACAAGTGACTGAGGCTACCATTAGACAGAAATAGTGTTTTCTGCCAAAACCGGTTTGGCTCAATGGAGCAGGCGTCTTCAAACTACGGCCCGCAGGCCACATGCAGCCCGCAGAGGAGTCTGATCCGGCCCACCAGGTTTTTTGGGCAGTGAGCGCAGCCGAGGTGTTAGAGTAGGAATTAGTAGTTCATATAGTCCGGCCCTCCAGCTCTCTGAGGGACCGTGATCTGGCCCCCACTTTAAAAAGTTTGAGGACCCCTGGGATAGAGCATCGGCCTGCGGACTGAAGGGTCCCAGGTTCAATTCCGGTCAAGGGCATGTACCTTGGTTGCGGGCACACCCCTGGTGGAGGATGTGCAAGAGGCAGCTGATCGATGATTCTCTCTCATCGATGTTTCTAACTCTCTATCCCTCTCTTCCTCTCTGTAAAAATCAATAAAATATGTATTTTAAAAAGAAGAAAGAAATAGTGTTTTCTAAATGAGTCATTACCAGAACCTGAAAGACATTCAGAGCACAGGCCATTAAGGAGACTCTTAAGATTAACCAAATTACTGGTTTTTATTAATGAGCCACAGGTTACTTAATCCAAGTGATAGCATTAAATTTTGATTGTATATATTTAAAAAATAAAACTATTATGAACTTGATTTTACTGTGATAGCTAGCAATATGCACATAGTGTTATTTTGGATCCATAAAAACAGAAATTCTCTTGTATCTTTTCCCACTAAGTTGACTCAAATTCACAGGCTTAGTGACTTTATTAGTGCCATCTTTAAAAAATATCTGTTATCTCAAAATAGACTTGATTTGTTCAGGTCCATTTAACTCCTTTCAGAACATTTTTATTGGTGGATCCCAGCGAGCGCGAGGAGCGTGTCATGGATGGCTTGCTGGTGATTGCTGTGAACAAGCACCGAGAGATTTGTACCATACAGTCCAGCGGTGGGATAATGCTGCTAAATGAGCAGGTTAGTGCTGTGGTTAACATCCCATTTAGAAGCTTTTTCTCATTTTTTTTAAACTAAAATTCAACAAGGGCATTTCCAGTGATTCATCCTCGGCTGTGTTGGATCTGGTTTAAGTACTGTCATCATCCTGTTGATGAGACGAGTTACCTTCCTCTTCCCTGCTCTGCCCATGCATGGCCTCCAGAGTCTAACCTCTCTGGGTAGAGAGACACGGTACTTTCCAGGGAAGAAAGAGGTTCATATTTCTAACAAAACAAATCAAAACAAAGTCACAAATAGGAGTGATATTAAAAGTAAAGTACTTGTAGAATTTGGTATAATAAGCAGTTCTCAAACCCGGCTCCATATCAGATTCCCATGGACTTTTAGAAAAAAGGCTGCCTGGTACCGGAGGTGCAGGTGTTTGACCACAGCCTGCTTTGTTGGAGCTCCAGCTCTGCCTGAGACTGACAGGCCTTGGCCAATGATTTCAGATCTTCGTGCCTCCGCTGCTTCATTTATAAAATAGAGAGTAAGTTCCTAGTGACACCTTATTAGTAGAAGAAAGTAAAAGTAAGTAGGATGTGACACTGTAAGATACGTTGTGTGCAGTAACTGTAAGTTTTCTCATCACTGCCATTCCCAGCTCCCTAATTCCAGAGACACGTCCATTAGACGCCACGCCTGAGAACCAGCCTTTCTGAAAGCTCCAGGGATGCTCTGTGGCTGGTGCCGTGGCTCACTCCCACAGAGGCAGGCATGCACCGAGCATGTGCATGTCCTGGCCTTTCCTGGGGTCTGTTAGTGCTGTGGGAATGTTTTTGGGTCTGTTTCCTTAACGTGAGAGTTCTTCAAATATTCTAAAACAACTCACAACTTGCTTTATTTTATGTCTACATTACATTAGGAAACAAAGGCAGGCTTAAGTTGTAAAGTTAGAAAAGCTAATCTCATTCTTGATTTTGTTAGAGAAAGCTATTTGGTTTGCTGTCTTTAAATAATGGCTCATTTTTATAAACAGGTTTTGAGATGCAGTAAAATAGCTGGTGTGAAAGTGGCGGAAATCACAGAGCTAATCCAAAAGGCTTTAGAGAATGACCAGAAGGTTCGGTAAGTTTAATTTTGTTAGAACCAAGTGGTCTTTTATAGATTTTTCTGTTGAGGATTCTTCTTGCACAGGGGTAACCACACACTTTCCTTATCTGTTAATCTCAGTTGAATATACTAAATGTTTTTTGAAAATTGATTGAACTGTTTGTTGTATTGTATTCCAACTTAGTTTGTTTTGAAAAGCCACATAATATTTTTCTTTAAAAAGTTAACATGTTCTTTGGAAAAAGACTCTGGTAATGCAAATTAACTGAAAGGACACACACTGGGCCGATTCCCATCTTCTCCCACGTGACGTTACACAGGACCTGAAGCCCCGAATCAGTGTCTTCTACAACGTGGAGGTTAATGCCTGCCTGTGTGGCTGGTTTGAGGATTAAAAAATAACCTACTTTAAGCCCTTGGCATGTGCCCAACACATGGTTCAATACATGGTAATTACAGGAACTTTTTATTATGTCTCTTGATAGGCATAATAAACTGGTGAGGATAAGTTAGTCTCACCAAAGGGTAAAATAGTTAACATTTTTTCTTTTTTGTCTTGTCCATCTATCATCCACTCCCTCCTCTTTTATCCCCCCAAATACCACACACAGGAAAGAAGGTGGAAAGTTTGGCTTTGCAGAGTCTATAGCAAAACAAAGGATCACAGCATTTAAAATGGAAGAGGCCCCTGTTGACACCTCTGACGTTGAGGAGAAAGCAGAAGAAATCCTGGCTGAAGCGGAGCCTCCCCCAGACGTGTATCTTTCCTGGTGCTGGGGTTTCTTTTCCAGTAGCAACAAGATTCATTCCACTGTGGTCTTGCTAGTCTGTGGAAGGGGTACATACTGGCATTTCTCTGAAACACTGTACTTTGTTAGGAAAAAAACATTTAAGATACTACCGTGTTTCCCCGAAAATAAAACATCCTCCGAAAATAAGACCTACTTACAGGTTTCCTTCTGAGTGAAATATAAGGCATCCTCCCAAAAATAAGGCCCCCCCAGGTTCTGTCTCAGAATGAAAATTAATTTACTGTAAATTGGTCGCTAGGGCCTAGCAACCAGTGACATTACTCGGAGTCCTGTGTGGAGGCAGAGCAGAGGTCAGAGCAAGCGGTGAGCGCGGGGCGGGAGAGAGGAGGAGACTTTCGCAGATGCGTGTAGAAGAACAGGAGGATTAGAGCGGACAGGACGCGGCAAAGGTGCCGAGTGCTGGTCTGTCTCTGGTGACACTACTTAATGCTCGAGGCCACCCTCATGATGACTGAAGGCAGAGTCCAGTGCCTCTGCAGCAATGGATATTTTTGTTCCCATCTTTTTTTAAAATATATTTTATTGATTTTTTACAGAGAGGAAGAGAGAAGGATAAAGAGTTAGAAACATTGATGAGAGAGAAACATCGATCAGCTGCCTCTGGGGATGTGCCCGCAACCAAGGCACATGCCCTTGATTGGAATCGAACCTGGGACCCCCCCAGTCTGCAGGCTGACACTCTATTCACTGAGCCAAACCAGTTTAAACCATTTCATTTTCTTTTGAAAAATTAATCTTAATCTCAATTGCACGGTCAAGCATTATACACTATTACACATTGTTCTTGAATTTTTCTACATTCATCAAATTTATTAGTATACAACTAAATTGTTCAGAGCCAGTCAGTGTTTCTCACCGTTTTGTCCATAACAATCTTGAGTTATGTTTTTTCTTCATTGTTCAGCCACCTAGTAAATTTCTTCTCCTAAGATTTTGAGGCACACTTCTGTCTTAAAAAGAAAGCTTCCTTTAACTGCTAAGTGTTTCTAAACCTGTGCTTTGGACTCCTGGAACTGCCCAGATTGGAGAAGGAGTAGAGAACTCCTGGGGTGACCTTGAAGACTCTGAGAAGGAAGATGAGGATGAAGGCGGCAGCGATGAAGCCATCATCTTCAAAGGAGTGAGGATGGACGTGGGAATGGAAGTTTCCAATACTGGAAGCCAAGGTGGGTGGTACTGTATGGCTTTTAGTGTTAGACCAGAGGCCCGATGCACAAAAATCGTGCAAGAATTGGCCTTCTTTCCCCCAGCTGTTGGTACCAGCTTCCCTCTGGCACCTGGGACCTGGGTTTTGCTCCTGGGATACAGGCTTCCCTCTGGCCCTGGCTTTGTCTGGAATGATGTCCAATCTAATTAGCGTTATTATAGACTAGAGACCCGGTGCATGAAAATTGGTGCACTTGGGGGGGGGGGTCCCCTCAGCCTGACCTGTGCCGCCTTGCAGTCCAGAACCCCAGGGGATCAGGCCTAAGCTGCTAGTCCGACTCCCTCTGGCAGCCCAGGAGCCCTCAGGACATGTGTGATTAATGGAGGGAGCGAGCCTAAGCCATTCGTCAGCTTAGTGTTGCCTTGGTAGCAGGAGAGGCTTCTGCCACTGCACTGGCCAGCCATGAGCCCAGCTTCTGCTCCACATCCCAGGTCAGGGACGCAGGCAGGTAGTGTCACATCCCAGGTCAGGGACGCAGGCGGGCAGCTTCACCTCAGCGCTGGGCAAAGACCCAGGCAGGCATTGCCATGTTCCGGGACAGGCTGACAGCATCATGTCTCTGGCCAGGGGTGCAGGCAGGCAGCTTCACCTCAGCACCGAGTGAGACGTTAGGGCTGGGCAGGCCTGGGTGTGCCTGTTGGGAGCAGAAGTCCCCCTTCCTTGCCCCCCAGCTCCTGTGCATGTACAACCCGTTGACTGGTCGTGACTCGGACACTGTTAGGACCAATTAGCATAGTACCTCTGTACTATGTAAAGGATATTATGTAGACATGTAAATTATGTACGGCCTGCTTCCTGCAGTTGGATCTCTTTAGCGCTCCCTCAGAGGTGGGAGAAGCTCCCGCCACCACTGCTGCGCTTGCCAGCCGTGAGCCCAGCTTCTGCCTGAACGACATCTGCCCCTGGTGGTCAGTGTGTGTCATAGTGATCAGTCTTCTGCCATTCGGTCAATTTGCATATTAACCCTTTATTATATAGGATATATTTATAGCATATAAGCTGCTTCCACAGTGAGACCATGAATGAAGCTTTAGATTTTCCATGTAATTATATATACATCAGCCAGTCTTTATGCTGCATAGAATTCTGTAGTATTGAATGTTACTAGTTGGTTTAGTTATTCCCTTATTGATAGGCTGTTTTATTGCTAGGGAGCATCCTTTCATATGTCCCTTTATATATTTGTGAACTGTTTTTCTAAGATTAATAATACTGCTTGAATATTCAATTGCTAGCTTCAAGAGTCATATTTTCAACTGAATAATAAAGGTAGACTTAAACCAGTTGGGAGGACAGAGCAGGTAAAGCCTTTCTAAAGCATATAAAGTGAGAAACTAACTGAAAACTCAAAACATGAAGACCTGATATACCAACAGCCAAATGGGGAAAGCGATAATCCACATTATGTATCATTAATGAAGGCTCAGGAGAAAACTACAAGGAAATTCTCACATATAAATGGCCAGTTTACATATGCCAACCCTGGTAGTAAAGGAAATAAATTCAAAGCAAAAAGATAAGAGCATTTTGATACTGCTGTATTGGGCAATATTAAAAATACTAGCATTGGCAAGGTTGTATGAGAAAATGGTTCTTCATAGACTACTTTTTGGAGTGTAAAGTGGAACAATGTTTATGGAGGGTTCAGCAGTATCGTTTGGAATGTATACATACCTTTTAGCCCAACCACTGTTTCTAGGTATTTCTGTTACAGTGTTTATAATAGGGAGAAATGAAAAACTTAGATCTCCATAATTAGCAAATTCTAAGATAAATTGTGGTGCCTTATAGAGTGGTAGGAGCACTTTGAATGGCATCTTGACTTGTTTCCAAATTGGTTCTACAAGATGATATATACACTGAGTGGCCAGATTATTGTCCTCTGAACGCATAATAACCTGACCATTCAGGATATGTAGTATATCTACACTAATAAAAGAGTAACATACTAATTGACTGTACCTTCTCGATGCCCACCAGCTAATCAGGAGTATGCAAATTAACACAACAAAGATGATGGATTAATTTGCATACACAAGCTCCTAGCAGCCAGGAGCGGGGCAGGACACTTGCATTGTCACCAGGGTAACTATGTAAGTGTTCCACACCACCTCAGCCATTCTGAGCCTCTGGGCAGTGTGGGAAAGCACAAAGGCAGCTTGGGGCCAGGGTGGAAAGTCGGCTCCATGTGGAGCAAGTGGTGCCAGAAGCCAGGGGAAGGAAGGCCCATTCTTGCACTTTGTGCATTGGGCCGTGTGTGTGTGTGTGTGTGTGTGTGTGTGTGTGTGTGTGTGTATATTAGAGGCCTGGTGCATGAATTCGTGCATGGGTGGTGTCCGGCCAGCCTGGCCAGGGGGAGGGGACATGGGTAGTAGGCTGCTGGTTGAATTCCTGGTTGAGGGGACAATTTGCATATTAGCCTTTTATTATATAGGATATACACTGAGTGGCCAGATTATTATGACTCCTGAATGTATAATAATCTGGTCACTCAGTGTAAATCTATATATATAGATTTCCCCTAACTTTCCAATTATGAATGTACAGAATGATGATGTAATTAAAGACACGTTTGGGGAACCAAGCATGCTGTTTCAAAGCTCCAAGAAGTTACCCGAGGGAAGGAAAGAACCAAGTAGGCCTGGCAGCCCGCACTCAGAGTAACCCAGACTCTAATTGTATGAAAGTTTTTATTTATTTTAATATATTTTTATTGATTTTTTACAGAGAGGAAAGGAGAGGGATAGAGAGCTAGAAACTTCGATGAGAGAGAAACATCGACCAGCTGTCTCTTGCACACCCCCTACTGGGGATGTGCCCGCAACCAATGTACATGCCCTTGACCGGAATCAAACCCAGGACCTTTCAGTCCGCTGAGCCAAACGGGTTTCCGCTGTATGAAACAGTTTTAGAATTGCTGCTATGGAAACCAATTTGGAAACTTTTTTTTTTTTTTAATGAGATTACACCTGTGATACAGAGGGTTTGCTTCCAGACCTTCACAATACAGTGAGTTACTACTTTAATTCAAAAACTTATTGCTCAAAAATGCTAACCATCACCTGAGCCTGTAGGGCCTTTCTGAATACAGTGAAATCAGGTGCCTGTAGTTACATTGCTTCCTGAACATTTTCTTAGAGGCCCCTATTGTGCTGTCAGACAGTGAAGAAGAAGAAACGATCATTTTAGAACCAGACAAGAATCCGAAGAAAATAAGGTAACAGTTTCTGGTTTATTTCTGATTTTATTCTCCTCTTACCTACTGTAAACAGAGTTGTCTCTTTCTCATTAGAAGTCTATAAACATTAGGACGTAACTCTACAGAATTGTTTGGATGCCTTTCAAAGTCACTATTTTACTGTCATAGTTGGCAAATGTTATATCCTACTGGAAAAAAGTAAGGCTGCTTATTTTTGTGATCCAGAAGTTAACAAGCACAGTGGGGTGAATTAGCTTCTAGTAATAGTACTGGTTGGTAAACTCTTAATTGACTTTATTCACAGAACACAGACCATCAGTGCAAAACAAGAAAAAGCACCAAGTAAAACAGCAGCGAAGAAGAGAAAAAAGAAGAGAACTGCTAATTAGAACGCACATGGTTGTATTTGTGTACAGAACTATTAAAAGGATATTTATTTAAGTGCTAGAAACCTTGAACATTTTTTATTCACAAATCCATTACAAAATCTAGTAATTTCCTTTGCTTTTACGTTATGCTCTTAATAAACCTTCTGGAAAACTTAACAGTTTATAAATAACTGCCACTTCAGCCGTGTCCAGGTGAAGGAGGAGTAGAGAGCACTTTCCTGGTGTGCACCAAGGACCACAACTGGTCAGCAAGCAGGCCCACTCGACATGCTGGTTATGCGAGCCAGCAAACGGTCAGATGCTCAGGAAAGTGAATGTCAGAACTACTGTCTGTTTTCCCAAAACTATAAGGTAGTTGAAATCTTTTAAATTTTAGAACCCTTTCCAGTCCCCATAGGAGAAGTTTATTTTTCTGTGAAACCCTGAAGTCAAATTTTTACCTCAAATTAAATTTGACTTACAAACTAAGTTTTCCAAATCAATTTATTAATTCTTATTCTTATCCTGACAGCTGGCATCATTAATACTTTAACAAAACTACTCATAATCAGTCACATATCTAAGATACGATAGTACATGTACAAAAGATATACAAATTAAAAAGGAATAGAGACCATAATTTGTACTTGACCATAACGTTTGTATTCAGAAATGATTGTAAATTTAAAACTTTAAAAACTGTACACCATATACCTTGATTTAACTCTTAGAAAGCAAAGTCAGTCTTTCACTGTTACACATGTAGTGTCTCTGGTGGGATGAGGAGAGAAACACCATGATACCTGTAAACAGGGGAGGGGGGGAAATCCACTTTCAGTCAACATTCATTGAGTGAAGGAATATACTAAGAACTCAAAAGTGCTGTTTCTACCAGAGTAAGGAATGATTACAAAACACATACACACATGCCCCTTCCCTCTTCTCCCTCAAATACAGGTCAGATACATAGCCCTGCCAAGAGAACAGCCCCGAAAGAGGCTGTGCCCAATTCGTGGATCCTTTCATAAAGGTCAGATGTCACAGACACCCTGGGAAGCCAGCTTTGAATAATGCTGCCTTAGCCCCTTTGGCTTAGTGGCTAGAACGTTGGCCTACAGACTGAAGGTCACGGGTTCAATTCCAGTAAAGTGCATGCGCCTCAGTCCTGGCCCATGTGGGAGGCAACCAGTCAGTGTGTCGTCTCACATCGATGTTTCTTTCCATCTCCCTCTCCCTTTAACTCTCTCAAAACCATGGGAAAAATATTCTCTGGTAAGTAAGGATTAACAAGATTTGGCTCAGTGGATAGAATGATGGCCTATGAATTGAGGAGTCGTGGGCTTAATCCCCAGTAGGCGGCCAATCAATGATTCATCATTAATGATTTCTCTCTGATATCAATGAAAATACATGAAAAAAACATTCTAATGTTCTGTCTTACTTGGAATGTTTGTACTTTTCTCTGATTGACTGCTGCGCATGCTGGGGCGCTCTGAGGTAGGTCTGGTGCAGGTCCAGGAGACAGGGCTTCAGATTCTCCAAACTGTAGCCAGTCTTACGTACCAAGGATTCTGGCTGCAGAGGGAGCAGAATACCACTGAGTTGATTTCAGGAGCAGACAAAAGTTAACAGTTGGCAGTGAGCTGGAGTTGTAAATTTCAGTATTAACAGGTCTACCAGTTTTCTAAGCCGGCATCCCAAAGCTTTTATGCTGATTTGGATCGATTTTGACTACTTTCCCTGCAGCAGGTTGGGAGGCAATGCTTTCAGCACACCTTTAAAATCCAAGCAACAACAAAGCTTTCTACCTAACAAACACATTTAAACTGTGTTAAACAGTTTTCCCAGGTCAGTCAGTTAAGGGCACAAGCAGTTAAGACCCAAGGCATATGTGTGATAATGTAATACATACCCAGCTTTGTCCCGTGACTGTGTAGAGTGCTAGATGAAAGGCTGCTCCGGCAATAACTGATGGCAAATACTTAAGGTAGGGGTCAGCATCTATCAAACTTAACTCTCCCAAAAACTGGAATGAAAAGTAATATGCTTTATGGTCATAAGAGCTCTAGAATTCAAACCTCACATCTCTGCCTTCTGAATATTTCCCCTGAAGACTGACTGTAGAGCCACCATAGGGGAAAATTCCCATAGCCTCGTCTTTTAGATATATTCACTATCTTAAATGTTTGCCATTCTCTTCCTCTCTTTCCTCTTAATAACTTTGTTTTTAAATCCCCAAGGGAGAGTGAAACATCAATCGATTGTGTCATGGCTAGAAATTGAACCCCCAACCTTTTGGTGTTCTGGTATACAGGACAAGATCCAAGCACCAGCCAGAACACTTTTTATAATTTTAAAAACAATCTGGCTACCATTTCCCAATACTTTATTTCTATTATCTTTTGCCAATGGTAGTCTTCCTTCTATACTAGAGTGTGAATCTGTCCCTTGAATATTAAATCCCTTGACCAGAGCTGCATAATAAAACTAGGGCTTGTCCCTAATTGTGACCTAACAATCTTGCATCAACAAAATGAACTTACCATAGCTAAACTTTCAACTTTGCAGTTCGAAGGCTGCTGGTGCAGAAAGTACTGAGTGAGGAACTGATTTATAGTTGGTGCCGCTAAGTCAAAAGAAAGGACTTTCAGAACGAGGTGCTCCATTCTCAGAACTTGTTTCTTGGTGTAGGTATCATCTGTAATGTACACAAACTCTGCTACCTCTGGGGGGTATATTTCTTCAAACTTCCTGCAAGAAAAAAGTTTTAAGTAATCAGTCCTAAAAGAGAAGCAAGCATTAATATTCGAATTCTGAAATCCGTCTAACAGTTTACACAGAACAAATCCAATTGCCTGTTTCTGTGAAGACTGAGTAAATGCTAATTAGAAGACCCAGATCAATGAAGGACTTTCAAGATCTTTCTCCCAGTGCAGTCAAAGGAAATAAATGAGAAGACTTCCCAAGACAGAAACAATGCTCCCAAAACTTCCCAAGGACACCACGTAACTGAAAATTTAGGAAATTTTCTTAGAAAAATAAACATTTTATATTTCAGTTTTAAAATTTAGTTTTATGACATTTTGCTTATATGCTAGAAAGCACTTTTGAGTGGAAGGGACTACACTTTAAAACATAATCTAGTATGAAAGTGTAGCCAGTGTACATGTTCACTCAACAAGGTACCCTGGGATCCAGATCTGGAAAAGGAATGTCCTAAATGACGCAAGTTTCACCCACACATGTCACCACTGGAGTAGGCAGACTCTCTGCCTTGTATAGTATTGTTACATGTTAAAAACCATGTTAGTTCCATGCACAGAAAGGTACTGATCCCTTCTAACCAAAGGAACCAAGCTGACTTACGAGGCCAACAGCATAGCAGCAGTGCCCACCAGCTGAAGTTTTCCTCTCAGCACAGACATGGAGGAAAGGAACCTGTCGATGTAATTCACCGCCAAGTGCAGGGTCTCATTCTGTAGTTTATATTCTTCTCCCACTTCCACTAGCCAGTCCACGAGGATGGCCCTCATGCTGTTGTTGATATCCGGCTGCTTCTTCATGTAGCCCACTTTAGGTTTACATTTAATCTGTTGAGAAAGTCATTTAGCATACTCTTAATGCTGTGGGATTGTTCTACGCTAGCAAAGTGGTTACCTGCTAGAAACCTGAGTACAGCATTACAGTACTGCGCGGGAAGTTTAAAAAGCTCACAAAAGCCCTCAATGCCATCTTACCACACTGAGTAAGTAACACAGACTGGTCCTGAGAGCTTTTACCTCCATTTCCCTGAGGTACGTGTGAATGTCCTCATGGTAGTCTGGGACTTCATTAACACTCACTGGCTTTTCCTCTTCCAACACAATTGACATGTCCATAGCATGTGGTGACTCTGGGAGAATTCACAAGCATGATTAAGTTCCTCGTTTCATTTTCTTTTTTAATATTTCCATTTATTTCAGAGAGGAAGGGAGAGACAATGATACATCAATGAGAATCATTGATTGGATGCCTCCTGCATGCCCCCCTACTGGAGATCAGCCCACAACTCGAACATGTGCCCTTGACCGGAATCCAACCTAGGACCCAAACCGGTTAGGGCCCTCGTTTAATTTTCTATTTACTTGCCAAAAGTGATTGCCCTTGTAGGCGTCCCACAATGCCAAAGCAATTATTTCACTGATGACAAAGTATACAGACTACCTCACTCTGGTTTTAGTGCCTGTCCATTTAGCTTTAGGATGAATTTAATTAATAAGAAAAAATGATAGGCCAATCACAGGTATTATGTTAGAGTATCACTCATCTTCCAGTGGCACAATGGTTCTATTAGGACAGGATTAAATCCAAGTTCTAAGATAACACACAGGATTTGCCCTTAAGAATTTGCAGACCCCCAAGTCAGATGCATTCAAAGCACAATCTAGGCAATAACTAGAAGCAGGGCCAACACTATGTTCAACAAGTGATTCATCTTTTCCAATTTTAAATTACCTTTTGAAGCAAAGAATATCATCCATTTTTGTTTTCACTTCAAGGTTCACTTTAAGGTTAAAATTTATTACAAATTTTAAATAAAAACACATAAATGATTTTAATCCCAAAGGACTACCTCTCACCAGCAGAACTAAAAGTGAATTGAGTTTGGATTTAGTGAGCTGTCCAATGACTCAACAGCCCCAGGTACAGAAGCAGTATATTGTGGGCACAGCTGCTTAGATCCACTATAGATTCACTCTTCTCCTTATAGGTGGTTTAGATATACCGTATTTTTCGGACCATAAGACGCTCCGGACCATAAGACGCACCAGTTTTTAGAGAAGGGAAATGAAGAAAAAAAGATTCTGAAACAAATAGTGTCCTAAAATATTTTATGTGCATTAAAACCCAACATCACAGTCATAAACACATGTAATCAACCCTGTAAAGTAAACAGCAGCATTTAGAACCATTTTAGAGCCGGGCAAGCACACAGAGGCCACACAGAGCCGGGCAAGTAAAAAAACTTTTTTTTAAAAAGTATATGTGTAGGCTATATTTGGACCATAAGACGCAGGGACTTTCCCCCCCCCACTTCTGGGGGGAAAAAAGTGCGTCTTATGGTCCGAAAAATACGGTAAATACCTATGGTTCAACCCAACTCACAGGACAGCTTTCCTCTCTGGTGTCAGAGGATGGCTCAGACTGGTTTCACACAAATGAAATTTTAAAGCTGGAGGAGATGTTAGATATCAGGGCAGGTCAAGCTGCACTCTCACACAGCACTCTCTGAAGTGGAATGCACCAAGTGAGTCTTAGGAATGAATAGAACTGAAATCTCTTCTCCCAACTCTGGGAACATCTCTAAGGTCAGATTAAAACCAGGGTTTGAGATCTAGTTAAACTGATGAGACTGGCAGTGTACTGGAAGGAGCACCCACTTTGGATCTGGGTCTTTTTGTCAGCCACTGGGTCATGTATTAGTTGTGAGGTCTGAAATTAATCACACCCTTTCTAAACTTGTGACATTAAACCAAACTCATAATGTAGTAAGGATAAGATAATGCCTTACGATGCAAAATATCATTAACCCAACCTATTTAATAATTATGATTACATCGATTGATACAGATGTTCATTAAAACTTACCAAAGCTATCATCCATTGGATAATCAAGAGGTACCAGTGGTTTTCTTGGTTCAGGTAATGCAATAGCTGAATTAAACGCCAGGATGTCTTCGCATTCTGTTTCTTTAGACTCGGCTGGGCTCTTCCGAGTCTCTTCTGGTTCATCCACGTGAATGGTAAATGCAGGCTGTTTGCTGTTTGCTTTCCAAGGAGGAACAATGACACGCTCATCATTTACAGGAAGATCCTTCAGAGGGGCAACCTAAGAAGAGACCAATAACTGACTTTGAACTTATTAAATGGAGTGTTGCTGTCTTTCCCTTATGGGTTTCGGCCCTGCTTCTACTCCCAACTACTCCATCAGGAGAAAAAAAAAACTTTCCGGGGGAAAATCCAGGCAAGGAAGTTTGGGTAGTCAAGGAAAAGAAGGGATGGGGAGATCCAAGATGGCTGCGCCCAGGTGAACACCTAGCCGCAGCCGCACACAACAATTTCAATAAAATACAACTAAAATATAAAACGGACATTGCCCAGAACTACAGGAAGGTTGACTGACTGGAAATTCTACAGCGAGAAGCAAGGAGAAAACCAGAAGGAGGTGCGGAGGAGCTGGAAAAGCCAAGGTACGGAGACGCGGCGCGCGGAGAGGACGGAGCCGGAGAGGAGGGAGGCCGAGTGCCTGGCGGGCGTTCCCTAGCGGAAAGGAGATAAAACTCCGACTGTGCTGGGCCCCCGACTGCTCTGATCCCCAGTTTTAAGCCAGACCCCGGGGACTCAGGCTCTGCCATAGGGAGCCGGGCTGTAAGGCGGAACCCCGGGGAGAGGCGAAAGGAGGTCCCGGAGGCGCGCACACTGCGCGCAGAGAAAGGACGGTCGGCTGTGCCGCGGGATTGCCCTGACGGGAAGGAGACTGGGGCTCCAGACTGCTCTGAACGCCACCTCCAACTCCACTTCCAACTGAACTGAACCCCAATACCGGGCTCATTGGGGGAGAGCATAGACTGTTTGGCAGCAGGCGAAAATCGAGGGCACCTTTCTCTCAGAGGCGCCGGCAGCAGCGAGCACTGAAGGACCCGCATAGGGCGGGGCTGACAGAAGCCAAGGCTGTAGGCTCCACCCTGAAACCCCGTCCCATCTGTAACTGCGAAATGCGACAACAAAATAGATCACAAACGAAAGAAATGGAGGACAAAAAGCGTCTGGATATAGAGTTCAAATCTACGCTTACAAGGTTTTTCAAGAATTTCCTAGAAAAGATGGATAAGGCCTACGAGGATATGAAAAGAGATCAACTAGAATTAATAAGGAGTCAACAAGAAATAAAGAATACATTGTCTGAAATAAAAAATATTTTACAGAGTCCTAAAAACAGAAGGGAAGATCGCAAGAATCAAGTCAAAGATTTGGAACATAAAGAGCCAGAAGACACTCCTCCACAGAAGCTAGAAGGCAAGAGAATCCAGAAAATTGAAGATAATGTAAGAAACCTCTGGGACAACTTCAAGCGAACCAACATCAGAATTATGGGGGTCCCAGATGATGAGAGAGAGCAAGATATCGAAAACATACTGAAAGAAATAGTGATAGAAAACTTCCCCCATCTGGTGAAAGAATTAGACTTACAAGTCCAGGAAGCACACAGAACTCCAAACAAAAGGAATCCAAAGAGGACCACACCGAGACACATCATTATTAAAATTCCAAGAGCAAAAGACAAAGAGAGAATATTAAAAGAAGCAAGAGCAAAGAAGGTAGTAACCTATAAAGGAGCACCTATACGATTGTCAGCTGACTTCTCAACAGAAACCATGCAGGCCAGAAGGGAATGGCAAGAAATATTCAAGGTGATGAATAGCGAGAACCTACAGCCAAAAATAATCTACCCAGCAAAGCTATCACTCAGAATCGAAGGCCAGATAAAGAGCTTCACTAATAAAAAAAAGCTAATGGAGTTCATCACCACCAAACCAGAATTATATGAATTGCTGAAGGGGGTTCTTTCAGAAGAGAAGGTAAACAAAGATAAAAATTATGAACAACAAATACGTAACTATCAACAAGTGAATCTAAAAACCAAGGAAATTAAAAAAAAAATCTGATGAACAATATTAACTGTTGAATATAATAGAATCAGAGATATGGAAGGGGAGTGAACTGACGATTCTTGGGGAAAAGGGGAGAGGGGGGCGTGGGAAGAGACTGAACATAAACTGTGCACCTATGGATGAGGACAATGGGGAGAGGGGAAAGGGCAGAGGGTGGGGTGGGAACCTGGTGGAGGAGAGCAATGGTGGGGGGGGGGGGAAAGGAACATTTGTAATAATATGAACAATAAAAACTTATTAAAAAAAAAAAAAAAAAAAAAAAAAAGAAGGGATGGTTCAATTTGTCACAGGCAGGTATACAAAGATTAGAGAGAGTCATGCTGAGTGGAAATATGAAAAAATAATCAAGGCCAAAAGAGGGATGGAGAGGCCAAAAGATGACAAGCTTAGGAAAGGGATGGCAAAAACATGTTGGTCACCACGTTCACCCTGGGGAGGAGCAACAGAGCAAATCCGGTAAAATGGCGGAATTTACCCAAAACAGCATTTTTATATCCTTTCCTAAAGTAGAGGTAACCTCCTAACTTCCCTCTATGGGGAGTCCTAGGGTTTAAAAGCTAAGAGTAAGGCATGGTGGCGGGCACAGACAACACATGTGACAGGGCTTGGTTTGACCCCATTATCTGCAGAAAAATTACCCAATGGAGAACAGACAAGCAGCAAACACAGTGCGGGCCGGGAGTCATGGTTCCCTCCCAGTGGCCTCCCAACACGCCAGAAACCAGGGATCGGGGACCGCAGACCCAGACCTCCCCAGAAGCCTGTGTGTCTTCTCACCCCTCTCCCCTGCCTAACCCCCGGCAGAACCACGCTCATCTGTACCCGTCGCGTCTTGGGCCTCTGCGGCGGCGCTGGAGCCTGCTGGTTCCCGGCCTTCAGGACCGCCAGCCGGGCCCGGGTCCGGGGCTGCTGGGCGGGAGAGGCCTTCTCGGGGTTGATGTTCTCCTGGTCCTCGTGGGGTGCCGTCTGCTGCAAGGTGAGCGGCGCCGAGCCCGCCTCGCGGGCCGCAGAGGAGCCCAACATCACTGCTGCGAGGCCGCGGCGGGATCCGCCTGCGGCGCCAAGCAGCGTGCACTCACTCCCGCCGACCGGCCGCGCAGAGGAACGCTCCCCCGGCGGGCGCCCGCCTCAGCCCGGCCCGCCCGCCCGGGATGGCCGAGAGCCGAGGAGGCTGCGAAAGCGCAGGCACGGCCGCGGTGGTCAGCCAGGGACACACCGAGAACAAGCGAGGGGCCCGCTGGAGCGGCGGCTGTTCAGGCGTTTCAAGTATCCCGCGACTATTGAAATGGGCCAATGACAAGGGCCGCAGCCTGTGACGTCACAGGAGCGACCGGCGCCGAGTGAAGGCGGCCGCGCCCGCAGAGGGGCAGGGGCGTGGCAGGGCGTGGCGGGAGGGCAGCGCCTGCGCGGGCGGGGCCTGCTGTAGGCAGGAGGCGGGGCCTGCTGTAGGCGGGAGGCGGGGCCTGCTGTAGGCGGGAGGCGGGGCCTGCGGGAGGCGGGAGGCGGGGCCTGCTGTAGGCGGGAGGCGGGGCCTGCGGGAGGCGGACTTTAAACGCAGCCGGCCAGGCTGGCTCCGCACAGGCCATTGCCTGAGGCCAGTTAAACGACCCAATGAGCCGCCGCTGCCTCTGGCCCTGGGGACTCAGGTATGTTTCCCCAGGTCCAACTGGCCTGGCCCCTCATTGGCCTGCTAGACTTGGACAAGTTAGTCTCAGTTTTCCTTATCTGTCCCTTGTTAGTATCTACATGTCATACACTTGTGGTCAGGGTTAAATTCTGTGCACAAGTCGTTTAACACGCTCCCTCCCGCTGCAGTGGCAGACTATGTCATCTACCATTTAGGTGTTTCTTCAGTCTCAGGCTTTCACTTTTCCTAATGAAGATGTAATTAATTTGAGGTGCCACCTTGAACAACTGTTGATCTGCATAACAAATAGTAATGTTCCACAAGAAGTTTAACGAGACAGCCATTAATTCCCATTTGCCCCCAAGCTGTAACAGCCAATAAAAAGCACCCAATGACCTACATATAACTGTGTTCCATTTAGAAATGAAGGTTGTTTGAATATAGTAAAATATATGACCTTATTAAAATAAAACTCTTAGTGATAAGTGCCTTTAACAATTTTTCACATTTAATATACAGTAAGGTTCACACACAACAAATATAATGGCGTATAATTAAGAAGCATGATTATTTTCTGACAAATTCATGGGTGTGCCCTTCTTAAAAACATAAATAGCTTATTTTCCATTATAATTTTTTAAAAATATATTTTATTGATTTTTTACAGAGAGGAAGGGAGAGGGATAGGGAGCTGGAAACATCGATGAGAGAGAAACATCGACCAGCTGCCTCCTGCACAACCCCTACCGGGGATGTGCCCGCAACCAAGGTACATGCCCTTGACCGGAATCGAACCTGGGACCTTTCAGTCCGCAGGCTGACGCTCTATCCATTGAGCCAAACCGGTTTTGGCTCCATTATAATCTTTATGCCATTTTAAAGCAACCTTTACAATATTCCCCTCAAATATGAATAAATATGAATTAAATTTAATAAACAAAATCCCCATAGCCTTAAAGTCTTATTTTCCTTCACACATGATATAAAGGAAACATGTGGATGCTAGTAAAAGAAACTCTAAGAAGCCATTACTGTCCTATTCCCACGGGTACAGGTAATTCTACTGCTTACAGAGTGTCACCTTAAGATCACCCCTCCCCTCCATCTGTGCAAGCTCTGCTCATTTCTCTGTCCCACTTTATACCAAACCAAACCTGGTCACAATGCTCATTATCAAGCAAGAGTAAGATCAGTTGCAAATCAATCTCAACTCCTAGAAAAAATAATTGGTAGGTTATATCCACTGGCTGACAACATACATAACCAGGACACAAACAAGGCACCAAAATGTGGGTTCTAGTCCCCAGTTTACAAAATAATAGCATTCTCTCTTCATCACTTAACCTCAGTGAAAATGAGCTTTCTTATGTGATTGAAAATATAATATATGTTGTTAAAATCAAATGAGTTAACGAATGTAAATACATTCTGAAAAATGTAAAGCAGTTTATACTTTATAGTGTGGGAGTGGCTTAAATATTAACATACAGAGGGGCAAAAGATGCATACAGTTGTTAGTATGCAATTTATTCTTGTGTTACATTTTTAATATATTTTTATTGATTTCAGAGATGAAGGGAGGAGAGATAGAAATATCAATAATGAGAGAGAATCATTGATTAACTGCCTCCTGTACACCCGCTACTGGGGACTGAGCCTGAAACCCACGCATGTGCCCTGAGCCAGAATTAAATCATGACTTCCTGGTTCATAGGTTGACACTTGACCACTGAGCAACAGCAGTGGGGGTCTTGTATTATTATTTATTATTACAGTTTTCCATACAAACAACTATAAACCTACTTTAGTCCACACACTATATGGTTTTATTTTTCAAATATTATTTCTTAGCATAAAATTTAAAACAACATTTGCAAAAAAAATTCATTAAAATCCCTTATAATCATTCTACTTGTATCTTAAGAATAAAAATGCTATTTATTTTTAAAAGGTTGCATTCATCACTGAAACCGGTTTGGCTCAGTGGATAGAGTGTTGGTCTGTGGACTGAAAGGTCCCAGGTTCCAGCCAAGGGCATGTACCTTGGTTGCGGGCACATCCCCAGTAGGGGGTGTGCAGGAGGCAGCTGATCAATGTTTCTCTCTCATTGATGTTTCTAGCTTTCTATCCCTCTCCCTTCTTCTCTGTAAAAAATCAATTAAAAAATATATATATATATATATTTAAAATATTTAAAAGTATACTATATATAATAAAAGCCTAATATGGCAAATTGTCCTCTGGGCAGTCATTAACAGGGAATTCAATGACATACACTGAACACAAGGGTGGCCATTGGCAATATAGTGCCCCACTGGACCCCGATGACAGCAGGATGGTGGAGCAGGCGAGCGGGAGGTACCAGGCCAAGGCTGGGGTGCCAGGCAGGGCTGCAGGGCACAAGCTAGGGCCCAATCTCCACAGGCCATCCCCAGGGACCCCACCCAAGCACAGATTTTGTGCACTGGGCCTCTAGTTTGAAATAAAAGTATACACAGTTAGCTTGTAATTTTATTTTAACATTTTCATTTAAAGAGACTTCTCCAGAACTTTACCTTACTTACATTTCATGCAGCAGCATCAAAAAAAGCAATCAATGTGTTTTGGTCATAACTGTCCAGAATCTCCAGTAAAAGAGGTACTTTGGTTTTTACATTGGTGCCTTTGAACTTGAACTTATCTATAAAAAGATCGGTGATCATCCCTATAAAGAAAATGTTATTTCCTGTCATTGATTAGTTCTAATTAATGACACAGTATTTAATGAAAGTAAATGATTGTTAGTCTATTTCTAATCACCTGTTATTCCATTTCTAATCACCTGTTATTCCATTATTTATAAACAAATTTAAAAGAATTGGTGCTGCCGAAATCGGTTTGGCTCAGGGTTCGATTCTGATCAAGGGCATGTGGTTGCGGGCACATCCCCAGTAGGGGGTGTGCAGGAGGCAGCTAATTGATTCTTCTCTCTCATCAATGTTTCTAGCTCTCTATCCCTCTCTCTTCCTCTCTGTAAAAAAATCAGTAAAATATATTTAAAAAAAATAAAAGGATTGGTGCTTTAAAAAAATATTTTGGAGAGATTTTAAAGCAAGTTTCAAAATATAAATCATTTGGCTAATAACTCTCTGAACAACGGCTATGGCATTACTTCAGGCAATCAACTGCTGACCAGTTCTGAAATGCTCTTGGCATACAGGACATTACAAGTGGTTTGCTTTTCACTGAGGCTGACCAAATGACACAGTGTAGAGCAAGCATGTCAAAGTCACGGCCCACAGCCACCTGCAGCCCACAATGAATATTTTTGTGGCCCAGCCAAAATAACGGTATGTAAGAAACGTGTTCCTAACTTAATTTTTACAATATTCCGTTATACATAATTACTAATAACAAATTACTACGTTTGCTAATGACTGATGACTATAATAGTGTTGCATTCATTTCCTTTATGCACCTTATACATAGGCGCACCATTTCTCTCCACTAACACCAGCAGCAAATATTTAACAGCAGATTGCCTCATGGACTGACTTGTTTGGTATATGCAACAGGAAATATTTTGCTTTCAGAGAACAAGAAAAATTAAGTTTATCTGCATTACACTTATTAATTTGTGTAGTTATTCAGTGTCTGGTAAGTTATTTTCCAAGAAAAATATTCATTTTTATTAAAATGTACTATTATTTTATGTTAACAATGACATTTATTTCAGCCCTTTGTATTCAGCATTCTCTATGGAAATAAACATACGTTTCTATGAAAATTGAAGTGTTTTTTTTTTTTTGTGGCCCACATACACTTACACCTGGTTTATTTGGCCCATGTTAGCCTTTGAGTTTGACATGCTGGCTGTAGAGACTCAGTTCTCAACAGGTTTTTTTAGATTAAAATATTCTACCCTAGCTAGTGTTGTTAAGTATCAGCTTGAGCACCAAAGAGTTGCAAGGTTTGATTCCCGGTCAAGGGCTTGTACCTGGTTTGTGGGTTTGCTCCCTGCTCCCAGTTTGGGACTATGTGGGAGACAACCAAACTATGCTTGCTTGCTTGCTTGCTTGCTTGCTTGCTTGCTTCCTTCCTTCCTTCCTTCCTTCCTTCCTTCCTTCCTTCCCTCCCTCCCTCCCTCCCTCCCTCCCTCCCTTCCCTCCCCCCCTCCCTCCCCCCCTCCCCCCCCCCCCTCTCTCTCTTTACTTCCTTCTCTTCCACTTTCTCTGAAAAGGCAGTGGAAAAAATATCGTCGGGCAAGGATTAGCCAAATAAATAAATAAATAAAATTCCATCTATATGTGGACCATTCTTGGGATTTAACCTAAAGGCAAATATTTCTAGGTTCAAGGATCTGGGCAAATTATTGCACCTTTAAGTTCTCTCATATGTAGAATGGGGCTAATTCAAGCTGTCAATCCTTTATCCAAAAACCTAGTTACAAGAGATATTTGAGAATTTTTCAGTTTAGAAAGAAATACAGCTTATCTGGCATAATATCTAAGGGGGTAAACAGAGCAACGTTTCTGCAACAAAATACATAGATAGCCCTAGCTTGCTTGGCTCAGTGAATAGAGCATAGGCCTGCGGACTGATGGGTCCCAGGTTCGAGTCCAGCCAAGGCACATGCCTGGGTTGCGGACTTGACCCCCAGAAGAGGGTGTGCAGGAGGCAGCCAATCAATGATTCTCTCTCATCATTGATGTTTTTTTCTCTCTATCCTTTTCCCTTCCTTTCTAAAATCAATAAAAATATATTTTTAAAAAATACATAGATAAAGAATACAAAGGGCTGAAATACATAGATAAGTGGAATAAAAGAGACTATAATAACCTCATGCCAGTTTAAGTGCAGTTTTGCCATTACATTAATTCAGCCCAAGTCATATTTGATGCAAAATTAATTATGAAAAAAGCTTTCTTTTCAAAGCTTTCTGGGTTTTGGAATTGGTGATGTTGGTTTTGCACCATGCATCTGCTAAGTTGCTCTTAGGATGAAAGTTCATGTGTTTGCCATTTAGTAAACACCAAGGTATTAGGTCAAGGTATTAGGTCAGTTTGTGAGCAAGTCTCTGAAGTTCATTACACAGGCTGAAGGGTCCATGTATACTGATGACACCAATTAACTCTACAGAAGACCTGACAGTGCAAAGAGCAGACACTGGGGGGTGAGGAGGTTCTGTAGGCTCTGCTGCTTCCTACAATGTGTCGACAAATGCTTTAGTCTCAGACTTCACATTTAAAAATGGAAAATGGATTTGACATCATTTACCTTGCAAAGCTGTGTGAAGGATTAAATATGCCACCTGATTATGAAGATGCTATAGATAAACTGGTATGCTATGCACAATGGGTCTCAGGTAAAGATGGCAAAACAGAAATTTTTCTTAAACTGTACCTTCCAACCCACTCTCACTCTCTTTCAATATAATTTGTGAAACACCCAATTTCTACCATCAAAGCAAAATGAGTTTTGGGCTAATATAGCACATATATATCCCTTATTAATCATGGTAAAATTATTAAATGTTGCAGGTTGATTTTCACAATATCAACAAAGCCTGAAAATTACTGGTGTGGATTATAGCCTAAACTATAATGCTTCTTAAGTTATATTCATTTCACACCAGGTTCCTTCATACATATATATACATTGCATTAAACTCATTTTACTTCCTAATTTGTTTGCATTTTATCGAGTAAAAATATTAAATAGTAGGTCTAGCTGGTATGGTCCAGTGGTTGAGTATTAACTCATGAACCAGAGGTCACAGTTCAATTCCCGGTCAGGGCACCTGCCTGGGTTTCAGGCTTAATCCCTAATTGGGGGTGTGCATGAGGCAGCCGATCAATGATTCTCTCTCATCATTGGTGTTCCTATCTCTCCCCCTTCTCCCTTCCTCTCTCTGAAATCAATAAAAAAATATTTTAAAATATTAAAGCAAACTTGAAAAAATTAATATTGTAAGCAACATATTAGCTATCACAGGTTCATGATTGCTGCAATCTTTGCCTATCTCCTCTGCCCAGCTTCCCTCAAGCAGCCAGAAGAACAGAGATACGGCAAGGTATTCTAAATAGTCCACTAACCATAGAGCCTTTCAAGGTGTGCAGGCTGCTTCTTGTACTCTTCCTGCAGGAGGTCTGCCTCTTCTAGAATGGAGCGATATTCCGGTATCAGAAAGTCTGTATTTCCTTCATGAACCTGTAATTCCTTATTTTAAATTAAAAACGGAAGAAACTTAATGTTTAAATTTAATCCAGTGTGACTTTAAAGTCTTTACAATTTTAGAAATCCCATCACAACAAAATAGTGATCATGAGTCCAAGACACATACACTTACTTTTAAAGCATCAATTAAATGCACTTTCTTAGCCAAAAGCAATTGGTACTCCAGCTTCGGGTGGATTAGCTCTAGAGTGTGCTTCACTGACATTTCATTGATCTCTAGGAGTCGAGCCAGACACAATTAGAAAGTCATTTTGATTAGAAACACTGTTATTGTAACAATAACCAAAAAATAAAAAAATAATAAGAAAAAGATTAATTTTTCTTTTGTTTTTTACCATATGAAATGTTGAGGTTGATTTTCTTTTTTGTAGCTTCTTTAGAGAGCACATCTTTTAAGATGGATATAGTTGAAATGTTGTCAGATTTAAAAACTCCTTCTCCTTTTCTACAAAATTAATATACATTTTTAAACGGACAGCTTTAGAAGGAAATACACCCAATAAGTGCATATTTTGTAACTAGTGTTTAGATTTCATTTGATTTTAGATTTCTCTATATATACATCTCATTGTTAATAGAATATTTAAACATGTAAACTTTTACTGTTATATTAATTAAAGTTCTGAACATACTTGTAAAACTTAACAAAAGATGTCAGATATATGTCTCCTAAAGATATGCAAAGTCATAATACATTCTTCATGTAAAACAGCGTATGTATTTTCACAAATAAAATTCCAACAGCTAAGCCTTCACGTATATAAAACAGAGGTGCTGTTTTTCTCTGATGTGCTCATGTCAATCACAGCATGACCATACACTTCATCCTGACGCTGACTGCAAACCGAAGAGTAACAGCTTCTGTGTGAGGCCAGCATCATTGGCATCTTATGGTCCCAGGACCCTCTTCCTTTGGGGGAGCCTCTCCCTCACTCTCTCACCTCCTCAATCCGCAGGACTTCACTGGCACTGGCCTCAAGCCCATTTCTGGGACTCCAGGAGGAAGCAGTTAGCAGTATATCCCAGACCACCGACCACAGCAGGTCATGGCTCACCAATGTACGCAATCCTGGGATTTTTTTTTACTGGAACTAGTGGGAAAGAGACTCTATGGTAGCTGATGGCACTGCTGCCACCATGGCTAACCAAGAGGACAGAACAGAGCCGCGCAGCTGAGAGATCTGCCTCCATGACATCAGCAAGGACGCTGACTGGTGACCGGAGCCCAGGACTGCGCCCTCTGACTTTACAGGCGTTGGGAATGCCGTGTACTAGGTTAAGCCGTTTGTGCTGGTTTATTTTCTTATGACTAACTATTTCCGTTTCCTAACTAACATCTACCATTTCTCATGCATTTAATGTGCCTTTTGGTTTGGCTTTCATACACACAAATAGTTTATATTGACTAGTTATAGACAATATCGATCTCTTTCTTCTAGAAAGATGAGTAAAACATACACACAATTTTGATCCCAATTATAGTTTAGAAATCATGAGACTTTTCACTGGTCTTTAATTCTAACTGATGGTATTTACTTTAAACACACAGTACCTGTCCCTGGGGGTGACTTACATGGCTTGTTTTCTTTTAATCACCACAATTCAATGAATCTGTGCTACTACTGCCACTCCGCAGAAGAGATCACTGAGTGAAGCAATCTAGCCTAGGTCACAGAGCCAAGAGTCACACCCAGGAGGGCCGCTTCCTCCACACATTCACACTTTACTTAGATGCCTGAAAACGTTTACTGAGAACCTCTATGTTCAAAGTCATGTGTTAGGCACTTGGAAGACTCATACAAAGATAATTAAGAAATAGATTTGGCCCTGCCTGGATAGCTCAGTTGGTTAGAGCATTGTCCTGATACTCTAAGGTTGAGGTTCAATCCTGGTCAGAGCACATGCAAGAATCAACCAATGAATGTGTAAATAAATAAGACAACAAATTAATCTCTATCTCCACACACACACATACCTTCTCTCTCTCCCCTTCCTTCTCTCCCTTCTCCCCTCCCTCTCTGAAATCAATAAAAATACAAAAATTAAAAAAAAAAGACCTGCCCATGAGGAGCTTATTGTCCAATTTAGAGATACAAGCTTATTAAAAACATTATTATATACTTCAAATGAATAACAATAAATAACTAAGGAAGGTAAGAATAAAATGCCATGGGTACAGAGAAAAGGATCAAAAACTTGAAAATGTAGCTATGAGTTGGGCCTTGAAGAATAAGCAGTGTTTGGTAAGGGGAGAACGTTAAAGGACACAGAGTGGTAAAGAGCAAAGATATGTTATTATACAAATACACGCTCTGCTTGCTTCGGCAGCACACACACACCAAACCTATGCACTGTGCTAGGGCACGTGGAATTGTCGGTTATGCCTGAAGCGTGAGGTTCACTGTAGTACTTCAAACAGGAGTAATTCATTGCTCCAGGTTTGGACACATGAGATGCTGGCAGGTACAGAAAAACGGGTCTGAGGAATGATCCTAAAACCAATTAGATTTCTGGAGAGCTCCAGGCCCCGAAAGGCTGTGTTCTGAGGTAACACAATGTGTTCCCGGCTGTTTCCAGAATTAGCATGCTAAAGCTCAGCTAGGAGGCAGAACAATTCAAGAATCTTAGGAAAAGAATCCTTAAGAGACAGAGACCAGGAGAGAAGCCATCCAGGCCCCTCCAGATAAAACAAAGTTAAAAAACCAAAAGATCAAACAAACAAACAAACAAGGACAACTGCAGATGAAGTGGGATGAGAATGCGAAGACTCAGAATGGGCAGGTGAGGCTCAGAGCACAGTGGAGAAGTCACCTGAGGACAGGAAGTCATCTCACACCAGCAGAGGAGGAAGGAGAGGTCAGCTTCCCTGTGCTGAGAATCAGACACTGAGGGAGCCCCTGCAGAGGAGCGGGAGGGAAGGCCAGGCATGCGTGCAACTAGCCACCTCCCCCATGACTCACTGCCTTCAAAAGCTGCATGTTCTCAGCTGCAAAGTGCTGAGCCATTTCCTATTTTTGCATAAATTTGGGAAGGACTGTCAAATTTACAATGTCTTCCTATTGGGGACTATGGAATATATTACCCCACTGAATCAAGTCTTTTATGCCAATAAAATTTGAAAGTTTCATCAAGTAACTTCTGCATATTTCTTTTTTTTAAATGTATTTATTTATTCATTTCAAAGAGAGGAAGGGAGCTCTGTCGTTCCACTTGTTTATGCATTCATTGGTTGACTCTTGTATGTGCCCTAACCAGGGATCAAATTCACAACGTTGGTGTAACAGGATGAGACTAACCACCTGAGCTATTGGTCCAGGGCCATGTGAATCTTTATTCAATCATTTTAAAAAATTCAAAATTCATTAATTCTGCTTGTTTTTCAATAGATTCTCTTGAATAGTATAGGTTTCAAATCTATTATTTACAAATTGTTCCTGCTTTAAAACAAAGAAAATGTAGAAATTCATTTATATCAAAATACTTGTGGGCTGGCTGGCTTAGCTCAGTGGCAGAGTGTCACTGGTTCTATTAAAAGTCATGGCACATGCTGGGCTTCCAGTAAGGGGCGGTAAGGAGGCAATCAATCAATGATTCTCTCACCACTGATGTTTCTCTCTCTCCTTCTCTCTTCCCTTCTCTAAAAATCAATAAAAAAAAAAACATACTTAAACACCCCACACACGTGTGAAGCAGCAACGAGCTGTATCACCTGCAGGTGCTTCCCAGCTGTGTGCCCAGGAAGGTGTTCTGGAAGTAAAACGTCACACATTCTCCAGCCGGAGGTTTCTCGGGAACTTCCGGTAGGCAAAACACCACCCAGGAGTGAACTTCCGCAAAACTGAACTGGCCTGTTAAAGTCAGTGTGTTCATGGGTCTGTAATTCACAGCAGAGGGACATTAACAAACAGAATTTTGTAATAACAACTAAACAAATACATATTTGCTTAATTTTTCTCAGATTAATCTTACCCATCCGATAAATGAACATTCTGATTTCATGGAAGAGAGAAAGAATATCTATACCTCTGCTTTTACCAGTCAGGGGACACAAGTAGCTTGTTTTTATTATAATATCTTTACAAATAAAATCCAATTTGCCCAGGCATATTTCATTTTTTAAAAGTTCACCTAATACCCTTACTGTACAAACTATCAAAACACACAAGAATCTCCTCAGGGAAATAATGAGGTCACGTGACAGCACGGACGGGGCTTCTGAGTAAGACAAACAAGGGCTTGAAACGTTCCTAGGCTTACCAGCTTCGGGCCAAGGGGCAGGGAGGGGTCAATACCTTCTATCTTGCAGGGCCTTGGAAGGGATAGAGGAATTCTAAGAAGATACAGAATTAAGAAACCTAAAGCTAGAAGAGATTTTGAGGTCATCCAGGCCACCGGCTCATTTGCAGATAAGAAAACTAAATGAGATTGTTATGTCCCCAAAGTCACACAGGAAAGAGGCAAGATTCGAACCTGGTTTCTCGCTTGCCTGTGGCTGCTCTTTGCAGCTCACCATGCCACCACCATCCACAACTTTAACTTTTGGAGACATACCCAAAAGAATCTCTCCTCTTTAATGTTCTAAAAGAAATCCTTAGAAATATTTCTCCTTACATCTTATTTAAACTACCTACCTTTACCATTACAAGCTGCAATAGGAAAGACCTGGCTGGAGGTTTCACATTATAGCTGTTTCTTATGTCAGCAAGTTCCTTTCTTCCCAAGCATCCCAGTCTCATTTGTAAAATGGAGACATTTCCACCAGACTTGCTGTACGACTGAAACAATTCCTCAGCCACTAGCACAATGTATGGAGCAGGGCAAGTATTCAATAACTCATTTCTTTCCCTTCTCCCTCATTTAAGCCATATCTCTCATCTCAGGAAGTGAAAAACTACAAACAGGAGGATGCTTACATTATAGGGGAAGTGGGAAATAGCCAATTATCACCGTCTGGAGTATTTCCTGCGGTGCAACAGAGAGGAAATAAAATGTTTGAGGCTCATGCACCAAGGGCCTGTTCACAGAAAATGCAAAAGCAAAATGGTGACTCTGCTGATCACAGGACAGCAGTCCATGCGAAAGAGGAAGTCCAGCTGCAGCCAGCCTCTGAAAGTAGACAGGGACCCTAACATCAACAGGAATACCAATCCATTGCCATTAATTGAAAATGGGCACATCTTGCCGAAACCAGTTTGGCTCAATGGATAGAGCATCGGCTTGGGGATTGAAAGGTCCTGGGTTCGATTCCGGTCAAGGGCATGTACCTTTGTTGCGGGCACATCCCCAGTAGGGGGTGGGCAAGAGGCAGCTGATCGATGACTCTCTCTCATTGATGTTTCTAACTATTTCTCTCCCTTCTTCTCTGTACAAAATCAATAAAATATATTTAAAAAAAAAGAAAAAAAAAAGAAAATGGGCACATCTCTACAAGAACTGACACCATAAAAATTAAAGGCAAGTTGCCCTGGCTGGTATGGCTCAGTTGGTTGAGTGCCAACCCATGCACAGATAGGTCACCGGTTCAATTCCCAGTTCAGGGCACACACCCAGGTTGCATGTTCAATCCCTGGTTGGGGCACGTGGGAGGTAAAAGATGGATGTTGCTCTCTCACATTGATCTCTATCCTTCTTTCTCTCTCTCTTTCCCTTTTTTCCTCTGCAAAACATCAATAAAAACATATTTTTAAAAAAATCATAGGCAAGTTTGTCTGCATTATGTAATATCCTAAAAGTGAACTGCTCCTGCCTTGGTCCTACCTGTCACAATCGATACAGTGGGTCCTCTGATGGAGTGAAAGGGGTTTGATAAGGTACTGGCGGACCTGACAGGTTTTGGGTTGAATTCTTGGAGTCACGTATGCTTGAAGGGTGCCATACTGGCCTTCAATCGAGCGAATCTGATTCAATACAGAAGAGGAAAGAAAATAAGAAAAACCCAGCAACATAAGCATTATCTTTAAAATGGTCAACGCAAGTACTCAAGTACATAGGCCTTTATCTCTTCTGCCATATTTTGAAGAAAATAATGATATTCTATTAAACAGCTACTTTTTATCTCTAGAGTAAAGGAAGATTTTGGAAGAGGAAGGCAAAATTAACCCATCTATTGAAGCTGTTCCCACCACATGTTTTCAGGTCATCTGTCTACACCATTCCAAAAAACATACATTGTCACATACTACCCTAGCACGTTTAAAAGCACTATCTATAGCCCTAGTCGGTTTGGCTCAGTGGATAGAGAGCATCAGGCAGTGGACTGAAGGATTCCGGGTTTGGTTCCAGTCAAGGGCACATTCTGGTTTCCGGCTAGATCCCCATCAGGAGGCAGCCAATCAATGATTCTCTCTCATCAATGATGTTTCTTTCTCTCGCTCCCTCTTCATGCCACTCTGAAATCAATAAATATGTATTAAAATAGAACAAAACAAAAAAACACCATATACTATATTTTATAAGATTCATATAAAAATGGTTAAGAACCGAAGCCAGTTTGGCTCAGTGGTAGAGCATCGGTCTGCGGACTGAAAGGTCCCAGGTTCAATTCCGGTTAAGGGCATGTATATTGGTTGCGGGCACAACCCCGGTAGGGGGTGTGCAAGAGGTAGCTGGTCTATGTTTCTCTCTCATCGACATTTCTAGCTCTCTATCTCTCTCCCTTTCTCTCTGTAAAAAATCAATAAAATATATTAAAAATGGTTAAGAATTTAGACATTTTTGTTGAAGGGATAAGTGAGTTTTTCAAACTAACATGGACTATTTCATTTTCTCAGAAATGGGGGTACTATAGCATAAAGCTGCTGTTATAAAAAGAAAACTGCTGACAGCCTAGCTGGTTTGGCTCAGTGGCTAGAGCATCGGCCTGCAGACTGAATGGTCCCAGGGTTGAGCTCGGTTAAGGGCACATGCCCAGTAAGGGGGTGTGCAGAAGGCAGCCAAATTAATGATTCTCTCTCATCACTGACATTTCTAATTCTTCCTTCCTCTCTGAAATCAGTAAGAATATATATATATTTTAAAAATCTACTGACAGAAAATGTTGCCAAGAACTTAACTCTTGACTTTCTATGAAAATAGAAGCAGACTCATAATCTATTATGACATATTTAGATTAGGAAATTCTTTTAAGCTATTTTGAATATGGCTGATGGGCTATCCTGAGAATTCAAAACCAGTTATCAGAAGACAGTGATTCAGTGAACTAAAACCTAATCTCAGAAGAGGCGGAGAGCTGCCCACTCTGCCTCCCGCCCTCTGGCTCCACTCTGCTGAACTCCACATCCTGGGTGGTACTCCCTCTTGCATTACAAAGGTGGCTTTTCTAATCTGATATCTTAACTCACACTTTTCCTGGAATGTGAGGGGGAAATAAAATCAATGTTTTCCCTGAATGGGAAAAATAAATACAAGTTTAAAGCAAGATTCTTTTGCAAATGTTACACTACAAATATTGCTCTTAATGGGAAGACAGAAAAGATAAAAGGAAAAGAAGTGAAAATAAAATGAATGAAGAAAATAAAAATTATGATAAAGCTATATTTTAGGGTTTCTTTCCTTTTTTTTTTTTTTTTTATATGGAACAATTCACGAATTTGCGGGTCATCCCTGCACAGGGCCATGCTAATCTTTTCTGCATCATTCCCATTGCAGTCTATGTGCTGCTGAAGTGAGCACTAGGGTTTCTTTATAAAGGGTAAGCTTACACATAATCTTAAAGAGGAAGCTGTACATAACTTTCTCACAATAAAAGGTCATAACGCTTTCTCTGGTTACATAATTCATATTCCTTATTTTAAGTATCCTAATAATTAAGAAAGATGATCATTACTCTATTTTGGTAGCCATCTTTTGTATCTCTCTATACAGACGTATAAAAGCAAATATATAATTTCACATAAATTCTATTTATATCATAAACATCTTTGTTTTTACTTTTAACAATCACATTTCCCCCTTATTGCTGCCTGTCCTCATACTGCCTCCCGCACTGTGGAACCCGTCAAACAAGACAGGTGAGTTTCTTACACACCTTTCTTCATATTTATGTCCTTATAATAAACATATATACATATTCAGAGGTTCCATCTACGGTATGTGTTTTTCAGGAATTTGCTCCATGTTACCAGAAATACATCGACTCACTTTTTATCGCAGCTGTGTAATATTCTTTGGAATGAAAAGGAGCTGTGTAACCCACCATTAAATTATTGAGTGTTCATTTGGTTCCACTTTTCTGCCTCTACAAATGATGCTGCAATTACACTTCCGTGTGCACACACTGTGATCCTATTGCTGTGAGACTGATTCCTCTAAATGAGTGACTGTAACACTTGTCCTCTCCTTTAGCTAGGATTGCCTGTTCTTTTCCTCATCCCTGCCACCTGGTGACGCTGCTCTGTACAATTTTTGCCAATCTATCAAATAAGCAGAAACTGTTTTTTGGTTATTTCAATTGGAATTTCCCTAATAATGAGGCAGAACATTTTGATCCCCTCTTCTGTGAATTGACTATCCATATCCTTTGCCTATTTTCCTTATTCGGTAGTCTTTTGTTAAAAAAAAAAAAAAATTATTTACTTCAGAGAGCAAGGAAGAGGGAGAAAGATAGAAACATCAATGATGAGAGAGAATCATGCATGGATCGGCTGCCTCCTACACGCCCCACACTGGGGATCCAGCCCTGACTAGGAATAGAGCCGTGATTTCCTGGTTTAGAGTTCAAACGTCCACATCAGCCAGACTTGGTAGTCTTTTTATAATGACTTACAGGCAGCCTTTATATTTTATTAATATTCACCCATTACCTGGAAGACAAGTAAATTTCCTTTTTTAAATAACTAGATTCTTAAGTCATCTAAATATTTTTATATATAACATAAGTAGCTGCTTAATTTTCTTCCAGATGAATGCTAGTTGTGCCAACACATACTTTTAAAAAAGAAATAGTAAGTTAGTGAATCTTTCTCTACAAACAAATGTCACACATTACATTTCCATAAATGTGTGCTTGGGTCTATTCCTATATTTTGTCGGATGGCCTATTTATATAAATACCCTCCAGTAGCAGGCATCTTATTATAGTTACACAGTATGTTTTACCGAGAGGGCAGGGCAGGGCAAAGTTGGGCTCCTGACCCCACTGTGGGGCAGGGCGGAGTTATCCTCCATTCTATAACTGAACCTTAGCCCTCACCCAACCAATCAGGGTTAGCTGAGGCAGTGACATCACCACCAACCGGAGTAAAACCCCTGGACTGGGCGAAATTTGCTCTCTCTTCCGCCATGCTGCCGGCGTGGGTGGGACAGAGCCCATGCTAGCATGGAAAACGCTCTTTTGTTTATTGCATCGGACTCGGCTCCCTAGTGGTCCTTGGGGATCACGAAGTCTGGGCATAAGATATGGGGAATTCGTCCAGGATCCCCAGCCAGGACCATGAGGGATCCCGATCTGGAGAGTCTGACTGGCCGTGGTAGGTGTGTGTTGTCTGTGTCCTTGTGTGAGCACTCTGGAGGGACGTAAAACCCCTCAAGGAATTGGTGCCCAAATACGCCTGATGGATGCACCATTAAGGCCACAGGCAGGAGGATTCAGAAGATGCTCTGACCTCCCGGGAGGGCCCTAGAGGGACCCTCATATGGGGAGAGGGATGGTAGCCTCTCCCAGGATGAGGTGAGCTGTTGCCTCACCTACGGAAAGTGACGGGAGCCTTTCCCAGGTCTGAATTTGGTATCTGCGGGCGACATGGTGCCCCAGGATAGAGCTGGTGAAGTGTGGCCGGCATGGTGGTGCGGGGCCCCCTGGCGGCGTTGGGTCGGAGGCGGGGCTCCCGCGGGGCTCAGTCTGCGCGTTGGAGCGCGGCTGGGCAGTGGTGGCCTCGCTCGGGGAGCAGGCACCTGGGTTAATTTGCTGGCTTCCTGGAGAAGGGGAGGCGGAGCCGGGAAGCCGCTGGGGCGACCCGCGCTTTCTCCTCGGGGGCCGCCTGAGTAACGTGGCTGGGGCGGCAGCCGAAGCAGCCTAGCTCGGGGGGCCTGGGCCGGCGTGGCAGCATAGGCCTCAAGGGCGAATTTCTGTGCTCATGTAAAGGGAAAAGGCCAGTTCAAAACAAGTGCGCATAGTTTTGGGCTGTGCTTAAAACTCTTTTCTGTGTACAGAATGGGTTTTAAAAATGGTGGAGATTAACAGGGAGATAAATTAAAACTGGTTTCCCAAGTCATTGTAAGCAGCTTTTGAAATTCCCCGCCGTGAGACAGAAACTAGATGGTAATGGTAACAAGTTTACATGAATGGCTGGGAGTCTTCAGCTAAAGAATATGTTCATTTGCATTTGAATGATACTCCAGTGATCTGCAGGGAGTGGCAGGTTATTCCGTGGTGAAGCTGCCCAGATGGCCATGCTTATGAACTGTGATTGACCTATGAACAAAATTCATTTTTTTCTGACATTGTCTTAAATCTGAGTAAACTGCCTCTGGTGCGGAGAGGTCTGTGGGGGCTGGAGAGGGCAAGACTATTTGCTCTCCTGCAAAGGGATTATTCAGTGCTTTGTTTATATTTGTCTTGCCAGCTTTAAAAGTTCAAAGTATAAACTGAACTAGGAAGAGTTAATTGCAGTAACTAAATGCCTAGAATATGGCAGGCTAAACTGTATTACATGTGTTAAGAATAAGCAATAATGATCAAAGATCTCAAGGATTGATTTATTCTCATTTGTCAGATGAGGAATCTATATGATGCTTGAGCCCTATCCAGGTTGTTTCATACAGACCTAAGTAAATTTGTTGGGAATTTATAGTGTGCCTCTTGTGAAGAAGTAGGCCAAGTCATATATTTTTCTCTTAATGTAGAAAAAGTGATAACCATATTAATTTGTTTTGTTTGCTTTTCTCATATGCCATTGTTGTTATCATTTGTAATAGCATTGTAAGCTTGAATTTGGGCTTGTACCGGCATCTTGTATTTTGTACATTCGGTTGTTTAAACTTTGGGAATCATTTTTGGTTTCAGTCATGAGTGTCTACTTTATAGATTTAAGTAGACTTCATCACAAAGGTTTATAATTTATTTAGAATTGTGTTAAAACAATGTGAAAACAATTATTTGTATGATTTAACCCTCTGCGACTGCTTGGACAATTTTCACCGATGTTCTGCGGTGGGGAGTAGAGGGGGCTTAGAAATGCAGATAAATCTGTATCTGTAGGAAAAATGTGGCATTTTAAATTTCAAACGGCTGGGGGCCTGGGAACAGTGTACTAGACCTGCTCCCTCCTCCCTTGCCTTTTCTTTAAAATTTGAGGCATGGTTATGTATTTTTGGAAGATAAGATTTTTATAAAAGTTATAAAGAGAATGTCCTCACAGGTTAGCTAGAAGAGGCAAACCTGTTAGTTTCCTGATGGGCATTGGGGCAGCCTATTTAGTGTTGAGAGAGCCAATAGGACCCATACATCAGCCCAGGAAGCCACTGGACAAACTGCCTGTTTTCCTTGGACATCAAGAAGGACTGCGGTCCTCGGAAGGAACATGTACTGGGGGGAATGCAGCTGTTGAACTGGTCCAAAGTGGAACAACGGGCCTTTGAGGAGCTAAAGAAGGCTCTCATCTCAGCAGCTGCCCTAGCCTTGCCAGACATCTCAAAGCCCTTCCACCTCTACGTGAGTGAGGTAAGGGGCATTGCAAAAGGGGTTCTCACTAAGACTCTAGGTCCCTGGAAGAGACCTGTTGCCTATCTGTCTGGGAGACTGGACCCTGTGGCAGCAGGGTGGCCAGCGTGCTCCCAGGCAGTGGCCACCACAGCACTGCTGGTGAAGGAGGCAGATAAGCAGACTCTGGGCCAGGAGCTAACCTGGATGAACTAAGCTTTTCTCCTGGACCAGCCCTGTGTCCGGATTCATAAGACTTTGGCCATCAACCCTACCAGCCTGCTTCCAGATTATGATGGAGGAACCAATTCATGAATTCACAGAGGTAACAGACGACAAGGTACTGTTCACGGATGGGAGCAGTTACGTTCAGGATGGGACCTGATATGCAGGGGCAGTAGTCACCCTGGACCACACCATTTGGGCACAGTTCCAGAACTTTTGGCCTTAATCCAGGCCCTTTGATGGAGACACTGTGCCATCCACAGAGAAAAGAGGGTTACCAACTGCAGCCAGAAGGAATCAGCTGAACAGAAGCAAGCCACTGAAGGACCAGATGATTGGTGGACCCTCCAGATGACAAGACTGTTGGTCCCAGAGGCTCTAGGTCAGAGTTGCCCAGTGTCACCAGGTTACCCACTTAAGTGTCACCAAGACTTCTGAACTTCTGTGAGGCAGAGTTGCTAGAAGTACTGTCTGAGCACAGGTAAATGCTAAGCAAGGTAAGGGGGTCCCCCTGGGAATTCGGGTCCCAGGGAACTTCCCCAGGAGAGCATTGGTAGGTGGATTTCAGAGATTAAACCACCAGCATTAAGGTCTAGTTTTTGTAGACACTTCAGATTAGGTTGAAGTATACCCCAATAAGACAAAAACTGCCTCTATAGTAGTCAAGAGATTACTCCAGGAGATTATACCTAGATTTGGGCTGCCAGTATCAGATAACAGCCCCACCTTTGTAGCTAAGGTATCTCAGAGTATAGCTCTAGTCTTAGGACAGGTAAAGTGAAACTCTGGAAAAGGGGTTTAACTAAATGTGTCCTAGAATAGGTGAAAATTGGACCAACCCCCTGTCTTTTGCCCTCTTAAGGGCCAGGTGTACCCCTTACTGAGACAAGTTTCCCCTTTTTTTGGGTGGGATCATGTATGGTAACCATTCCCTTGCTCAAATCCTTACAGGCTCTGCAGTTTGCTTGTTCCAGATGCACTGCCAGTGCCCACCGCAGACCCTGTAGCCCAGGAACTCAATGTGGGTAAAGAAATTCACTGCCCAAGGACTCAAAGGGACGCTACACTGTTATCCTGAGCACGCCCACTGCTGTTGAAGTAGATGGCACCCAGATCTGACTACATGACTCCCAGCTCCTGCATGGCCTAGATCCTGGCAACTAGCGGCCTCACCTGTGAGATCCCCAGCCTGGGCTCCACACAGGCCAGGAGGATGCCTGCAGGAGAGAAACTGGACTTCAGTGAGGACAATACTGATGGGAACTGTGGTACTAAGGGTCTTGGTAACTGTATTTGTTGTTTATGCTGAAAGGAAGTAGGTTGAGTCAATGATTTGACTCAGGCACATTAGACAAGGGGGGAATGAGAGGGCAGGGCGGGGCGAGGATGAGCTCCCGACTGCGCCCCGCAGGGCGAAGTTATCCCTAGCCCTCACCCAACCAATCAGGGTTAGCCAAGGCAGTGACATCACCACCGACTGGAGTAAAACCTCTGGACTGGGCGAAATTCGCTCTCTCTTCCGCCATGCTGCTGGCGTGAGTGGGACAGAGCCCATACTAGCATGGAAAAGGCTCTTTTGTTTATTGCATCAGACTTGGCTCCCTAGTGGTCCTTGGGGATCACAAAGTCTGGGCATAACATTTACCACATGGCAGGATAAGTCCCACCTTTTCTTCTTTCTTGTAGTTCTCTTAGCTCTTTCAGGCATTTATTCTTTTCTTTGAACTACAAAAATTTTTGTACCCAATTTAAAAAAAAACATAGCTGTTTAATATTTTTTAGGCTTGCTTCCAAATGAATTGACACCATCTTGCTCAGTAAAATGTAAAATGTTTAATTAAGTCACATAAAATATGCTTAAATATATTCCTTTAGTAATAAACTTATTCCAGCTTTCAACTTTTCTTTCAAAATACGTGAAAGGGGACTTAATGTAGACTAAAATAAATTGTTTAGAAAAAAATTTCATTGAACTGAAACTTTCTTAATTCTATGTTAAAAAATTGTGTAGCAGCATTTCTCTTGAAAAAACAAAAAACAAAAAAAAAACATTCAGAAGATCAGCAACACCAGAAAAACATTATTGTTCTCCTTAATTTTTAGATAACAAATGAATCAAAAATAAAAAATTTAAACCACAATACAAATAACTAAAATAGATTTATGTTCTAAAATCGATGTTTAATTATAGAAGTAATTATGTTGCTAAAATACTTTAAAAGACTTTCTCTAGAATAAATAGTAATAAATGATATCACTGTAATGGAACCAGAAAAATGGGTAATAGAAAAATATGGATACTTCAACGATCAAATGACCTGACCTGGCCAGTTTGGCTCAGTGCAATCACGTCAGCCTGTGGCCTGAAGGGTCATGGTTTTGATTCTGGTCAAGGGCATGTAACTCGGTTGCAGGCTCGGTCCTTGGCCCTGGTCGGGGCACGTGTGGGAGGTAAGCAATCAATGTTTCTCTGTCTCTCCCTCTCCCTTCCATTCTTTCTAGAAAAAAAATCAATGAAAAAAATCCTGGGGAACAAAAATCATCGCAGCCAAGTGGCTCAGTTGTTTGGAGCACTGTCCTGTGCACCAAAAAATTGCCAGTTGGATTCCTGGTCAGGGCATGTATCTAGGATGCCAGTTCAAGCACCAGTCAGGGCTCATAAAGGAGGCAACAGATTGATGTTTCTCTCCCTTTCCCTCTCTAAAATCTATAAAACACAGCTTCAGGTGAGAATTAAGAAGAAATTAGTGAAATCTGAAAAGTAAATATTTTATGACATCTAGGAATTACTGTAAATTTTTCTTAGGTGTTTTCTTGTGGTTATGTGGTTTTTTAAACATATATTTTTGTTGATTTCAGAAAGAGAGGAGAGACAGAAACATGAGATGAGAAAGAGAGACAGAAAGAGAGATAAGAAAGAATCATTAATCAGCTGCCTCCTGCACACACCCCACCGAGGATCGACACCCACAACCTGGGCATGTGCCCTTGAGCAGAATTGAGCATGGGACTCTTCAGTCCGCAGGCCAACACTCTGTCCACTGAGCAAAACCAGCTAGGGCCTGTGTTTATGTTTTAAAAATAAGAGTTATCTTTTAAACATATGTACCAAAATATTTATTTACAAGTGAAATGATAAAATATTCTTCAAAGTATTTGCTTCAAAATGATTTAGAATGGAGAGTGAGAGGATAAATAAGACTACTGTGAGCAGAACACTGCGGAAGCTGGAGTCCTTACATTTACATGTTTGAAACTTTCTGTAAGAGAAAACTAGAAAACAAATGTCCAATGGCAGGAAATTAAGGACTGGTAACTTCAGAGAAGATGCTTGGTTAAGTGATACCAGCAGAGATAGTGGTATGGACTGAATTAAAACCTAAGAGATTATTCAAAAGGCATTACTTAAAAATGACTCATTTCAGGGAGAAACTTAATGCAAAGAAATCTCTTATGTTATGCCAATATAAAAAACGAAGTTCAGACTTTTAAGTACAGGTAACTTCAAACACTTTACCTTGAGCTCCAGTCTTGTGGTATTTGCCTGGCACCGGTAAGTGGCGAGAAGAAAGTTGTCGCTAGACTGGGTAGAATTCAAAGTTAAGGAAAAAGATGAATCTTTGTTTTTAACAGAATAAAGAATATCAGTACTGGTTACCATTTGCTGAGCACCTCTCAGTTGGGTGGCACTGTGCTAAAGGCTTTTTGCTTATTCCTATGCAGTAAGTTTTACAGATGAAGAAGCTGAGGCATGAGAGCTTGGGTTAATTTCCCAAGAGCCGGTAAGTAATAAAATTGGAATTCAAATTCATGTCTTTTAAGACTCTAAAGCTCATGCTCTTTCCATCTTGAATATCTACAACATTTAAAAATATTGTTTTCTAAAAATGTAATGATAGTAAAAACTCCTAATGTTTATATTATAAACACAAAGACATCAATGCTTAGAATGTCTTTGATTTTCACAAATACTTACAGAGGACTGAGAATATCTCATCTCTGTATTTCCACCAACGGCAGACTGTAGGAATTCAATGTTTGCTGAATTAAATTGCAGAGATAACTTCAAGTATTAAAACTTCTTGAAATTAAATGTTAAATGACAAAAAGAACATAAAACAAGACTGGTCATATGTTGAAGTTGGTGATGAGTACATGAAGATAATCCTACTATTCTACTTTTGTATGTACTTAAAATCCCCACAGTAAGGTTTTTATAAAGATATCATGCCTGAAAGCAGGTTTTAAATTAGTATAAAATACTCATTCCCAAGAATCCAGCAGTGATGTAAATAAGGTTACTCTTTCACAGTAATTTACAAATGAAAGATCTTACGCTTATATTAATTTGATTTTGAAAATGATAAAAATATAGACCCTAATATTTTATGTTATAATTTGCAAACAGGGATGACAATCCATATGTAACACTAAACAACCGTTATAAAATTTCTCAACAAGAAAAAATGCTTTATGTTATATTGAAAATTATTCCCTAATATAGCTATCAACTCTGTTCTTTCTCTATTGTTCTTATTCCTCGCTTTTGTATAGGTGTAACCACATGCCCGCTGCGGCCCCATCTGCTGCTCACATCTGCCATAGCAGCCCTTGCTTCCCTCCCTCCTCCTTAGGAGCACACCTGCTCTGGGGCTGCTCCTCAAGGGCACGGTACTTCCAGAAGCTTCAATACAATCTCACCCCTAGCACTTTGCACACAGAAAGTGATCAATAAATGTCTGCTAAATGAATATTAAGCAAGATTCAACAAGCCCAGAAAAGGTGAGGAAAGGCTAGCAGAAGGGACTGATCACGTTCAAATGTAGGAATGTGTAAGATTGTATCGCATTTTTAGGAAATGTTGAGCACTTCAGCATGGCAGAAATAATGTGCATGGGAGGAAGGTTGAAACAGAGACAAGTGGGAGATGGAATCAGAGCTGCATTCTGGGGGAATTTAGCTCACATGCCACAGGAAACAAGAAGGCTCTGACAGGTTTAGAATGACACGGTGATGTCTGTGTTTTAGGTAGAACTGTCTGGTGATAGTGCACAGCACAGCTGTAAGCGAGGGCCATCCTGGCGACAGAGAAAGGGGATGAGGAAGTGGTTCAAACAAGCAGGGGCGGGCTGGACAGCTGAGAGCAGCGGAAGGAAGCAGAGCGGGGCAGGAAAGCAGGAACTAATCGGATTTCACAGGTCAGAGAAGGGAAGGATCTAGGACAGCCCAGTTTCTGGATTATCTGAGGATAAAGAAAGAGGAAAGCAGATTTTGAGGGGAAGGTTATAAAATGAGAAACTGATTAAGAAATACAGAACCTGAAGAATTCTTTTCACTCACCTCAGAATCACAGTTGCTGAAGCTGACAACGGCAGAATTTTTGTCCACATCAAGCAAATCTATTGGAACATCACTCTACAGCCAACATTAAAAAAAAAAAAAAAAGGTTCAGATGGAAAATTAAAACTTTTTTTCAAAACCTATTTTCTTTAAGGGTTTCCTTATGTTCATCTTTAAAGTTGAGAGTCTGAATTCTCTTAATTTACATTTGACTAGAGGCTCAGTGCATAAAGTTCATGCTCTGGGGTGGGGGGAGCATCCCTCAGCACAGCCTGCGTTCTCTTGAAGTCCAGGAGCCTTTAGGCAGGGAGAGGACCTAAGCTGTCAGTTGGACACCCTTAGCACTGCCATGAAAATGGGAGAGGCTCCCTCCACCACAGCTGCGCTCGCCAGCCATGAGCCCTACCTCTGGCTCAGTGGCACTCCCACTGACCACCAGGGGCAGCTCCTGCACTGAGCGTCTGCCCCTTGGTGGTCAGTGCACGTCACAGTGACAGGAGAGGGCAGTTGGGGGCGACCGTAGGCAGGCACTGTTCTGTCAGTTTGCATATTAGCCTTTTATTATATAGGATATGTACTTCTAGAAAATAAGTAAAGCCCTGACCAGTTTGGCTCAGTGTCAGCCTATGGACTCAAGGGTCCCAGGTTCGATTCTGGTCAGAGGCATGTGCCTTAGTGGGGTCACATCCCCAGTGGGGGGGGGTGCAAGGGGCAGCTGATGTTTCTCTCTCATTGATGGTTCTGGTTCTCTTTCCCTCTCCCTTCTTCTCTCTGTGGAAAATCAATAAAATATATTTTTTTAAAAAGAAAATAAGTAGAGAATAATAATAGAGAATAAGTATTATTATGACCCATTTTTTTCTAATTTGGAATATCAGAAGTCATAGAATATCACCTCACTCTCCCCTTATAAGTACAGCCTTCCTTTTTTTTTTCTTTTTTTTTTTTTTCTGTCAGTGCTAAAAATGTTACTATAGGCTGCAAATAATCACATGGCCATTCTGACTGTATCAGTTTATTTTTTTTATTTTAACCTCAGCTGTAACACAGACAGGAGAGAATTTTTGTTCTCCTCTGGAAAGGTAGTTTCTTTTTTTTTAACTTTTTTTTTTCAATTACAGTTTATATTCCGTATTATTTAGTATGAGCTTCAGGTGTATAGCACAGTGGTTAGACAATCATATAAGATACAAAGTGTTCCCCCCAATATTCCCAGTACCCACCTGGCATGCCACATTATTACAATATTACTGATTATATTACAAGCCCAATGCCCGAAATTTGTGCATGGGGTAGGGAGGCCCTCAGCTCAGCCTGCACCCTCTTGCAATCTGGGAAATCCCTCTTGCAATCTGGGACTGTTGGCTCCTAATTGCTCTCCTGCCTGCCTACCTGATTGCTCCTAACTGCTCGCCTGGCTGAGTGATTGCCCTTAACCGCTTCTGCCTCAGCTCCCACTGCCACAGCTTCGTCAGGAAGGACGTCTGGAAGGTCATTCAGCTGTCTGGTCTAATGGGCATATTTCACTTTTATTATAGATTCCCTATGCTGTGCTTTATATCCTGTGACTGTTTTGTGACAACCACTCTGTGTTGCTCATCCCCTGCTTCACCATCCAGCCCCTGCACGCAGTCTCGAGGCTGATGCCTGCGCTGTGCTCTGTGTATGTGGTTCCCAAGTTGTTCCAGGCTAGAGTTAGGAGAGATTTCTGCCTTTATGTTTTGATTAATAATCTGATCTCTCATCCACATCTTTTTAAAGCTTATCTACTTCCTCCCCTTAGTCTTTTCGCATTTTCTGATGGGTTTTCTATCATTTCCTTGTTTTCCATTTTTTGTACGACAATCCTTTTCACTCCAACTAAAGAAATCATATATATATATATATATAAATATATATAAAATATGCAAATTGACCATCACTCCAATGCACAAGAGGGCCACGCCCATGTGGTCAAAGATGGCCAGCAGGGGTGGGCATTTGTAGGTGATCAGGCCTGCAGGGGAGGGCAGTTGGGAGGGACCAGGCCTGCAAGGGAGGGCAGTTAGGGGCAACCAGGCCTGCAGAGAGGGCAATTGGGGAGACCAGGCCTGCAGGGGAGGACAGTAGGAAAGGTCAAAGTCTGCAGGGAAGGGCAGTTGTGGGGGGGAGATCTGGGGGGCAGGCCTATAGGGGAGGGCAGTTAGGGGCAACCAGGCCTGCAAGGGGAGGGCAGTTGGGGGTGACCAGGCCTGCAGAGGAGGACATTTAGGGGAAACCAGGCTGGCAAGGGAGGGCAGTTAGGGGCAACCAGGCTCGCAGGGGAGGGCAGTTAAGGGTGACCAGGCCTGCAGGGGAGGACAGTTAGGGGCAATTGGGTCAGCAGGGGAGCAGTTAGGCATCAATCAGGATGGCAGGGAGTGCTTAGGGGATGATCAGGCTGGCAGGCAGTAGCAGTTAGGAGCAATCAGGCAGGCGAGCAGTTGGGAGCCAGCAGTGCTGGATTATGAGAGGGATCCCAGATTGGAGAGGGTGCAGGCTGGGCCGAGGGACACAAATCCCTCCCCTCATGCGAGAATTTCATGCACTGGGCCTCTAGTTAAATATATTGAAGAATGAAGTTGTACATTATTATCTCTACATTTCACCTTCGGGATTATGTTCTTTGCCTACTGACCTCCCTAAGAACTGGTAATGCAACCTATACTGCAGTCTGTTTATTTCAGTATTTGAAGTTAAAAGGTTCTAGTAAGGGCATTAAGCACTGGAGTTTTTTAAGTTGCATCTCTATTACGATTCTCTTAAAGGTTAGCCAAAGTATAAAATCCTTATGTCCTTTCTGACTCATCTTCAAACTTAAGTGCATCAGCCTTTTGTTTAATACACATAAGATAAATAAAGTATAATTTTGTTAATTTATGAGCAAACTGTTAATCTAATAGAAGACTAAAATAAGCCTTTAAAAGTACTATCTACACTAAATATAATATTTAAAAGACCAATATTCACATTACAGATCAGACATTTTGCTTACCTGTATTAAGACATTGTCTATCGCAGTCTGCACCTCCAAGATAAGGCTGTAGCTGGCATCATCTTTATTCAATGTAAACTTGTCATTTATGCTAAAGGAAGGGACCGCTGATTTTGCTTTGCTTGACTGCGAAGACTGTTGATACTTCTCTCTTTCCTGTGTTACCTTAACCTGAAGTTGCTCCAACTCAGTCCTGGAGGAAAACAGATACAATTCTGTCACCTGTAAGTGTAAACATTTGAGGTCCTTAAAATGTTTATCAAAATTTAATACACTTAGTTCTACAAAATGGATTTTTTTAACCCTCACCTCAGGACTATTTAAATAGAGGAAGGATGAAAGGAAGTTAGAGAGAGAGAGAGAGAGAGAGAGAGAGAGAGAGAGAGAGAGAGAGAGAGAGAGAGAGAGAAACCAATGCACCCTGACCAGGGATAGAAACTACAATCTTTTTGGTGTATGGGATGACACTCCAACCAACTGAGCCACCCAGCCGGGATGGCGAATGGATTTTTATTGGTTGAGCTAGAACTGTAACACTAATAGGAACAAAATGTTTGCTTATAGGACAGACTAAACGATTCCATATTATTTATCTCTAATCTAAAAATTAAAACATCTACTCAGTCCTACACGAGCAACATGAATACAAAGCTGTAAGTATTGCCAATGATCACACACCAACCTGGCCCTGGTACCTACAGCACCAATCGGAGAAGATGACTGTCCGGGCACAGGAACACATCAGATGTGAGATGAAGAAACCAGTGAACATGCCCCTTTCAGTAAGATATCAGGGGAGACAGACAAAGTAAGAAGGAGGCTGCAGGGTTCTCACATTTGGGGACCACAAGGGTGACCATGAGGTGTGGAGCAGCACACACTTGCTCCAGTGCCCGGGAGGATGCTGGGCCTGAACTGCACGGACCAGCTGTTCCCATTGAACTGAATGGGTTACAAAGCAATCCCTGGTTCTAAGAAGTCAACGTTATCCATTTCCACTAAGAAAATGTATAAGCCAGAGTTACAGATTCAGAAAGGCCCGCAGGAGCAGTGAGCTTTAGAATGAGTGAGAGCAGAGCTATCTGTTTTAGCTGCTTTACTGCCATAAAAAAACAAAACATAACGACTACCTATCACCACACAAACAATATATTGTACTTCTCTGTCTTAGAAGCAGCCAATATACAATACAGCACATAAAAAGTATATTTCAGCATTTACCGCTAATTTTCTCAAACTGATAAACTTTCATTAAAAAAGTGATAAAACAAATTACTGTGTAATTCCTTCCAATATAATATGCTGCATCTATAAGTAACAAAAACAGCAACCACTGCACACACTTCATGAAATGAAAACCAAAAAGGCAAACAAAATGCAACGTTACCGTAAAGAGGAAAGTTTGCTCTGCATCTCTTGGTTAAGCCTGAGCTCTTCGCCCGGCCCGCTCTCCTTGTGCGCAGGCTCTGTGGTCAGTCCCGTAACCCAGCCTGCAAGGATGGATTGCAACCAGGCACCATGAGTGCTGCAAGGGCTAAAGAAACCCAGTCTACTGCCCCGACCACCAACATCAACCTCACTCTGCAAAAACCCAAACTAGCCGGGACCGGTTTGGCTCAATGGATAGAGCGTCGGCTTGGGGACGGAAGGGTCCCGGGTTCGATTCCGGTCAAGGGCATGTACCTTGGTTGTGGGCATATCCCCAGTAGGGGGTGTGCAAGAGGCAGCTGATCGATGACTCTCTCTCATCGATGTTTCTAACTCTCTATCTCTCTCCCTTCCTCTCTGTATAAAATCAATAAAATATATTAAAAAACAAAACAAACAAACAAACAAAAAAACAACCCAAACTAAACAAGAACTAAGAGAAATTAAGCTGGAAAATATTCACACCACAAGGAAATTACGTAAGCATTTTGTGATACTATTTTTGCTTTGCCTGAAATACTATCAAACGATGATTGAAGAGATCTTTAATTTAATTGACAGTTTTAGTTTTTGAGTATAAAATAAGTCAACACATTCTAAACAAATGCAAAATAGCTGATGAATAAGAACCATTTTTCAAAAATTATTTTCATGTTGTTAAACTCTTGTATAAATTTGTGAGAATGTAAAAATTACTTGGTCAAAAGCAAGGAAGATTTTATAACAAATGTGTATTTCTTATATTAATGTATATTAGATAATAAAACATACACTAAATTTCTTTTTAAACCAAAGAATATTATTTAACTTTCAAAGACACTATTGATATGCCAAACATTCTTTTTATTTTATTTTTAATATATTTTATTGCTTTTTTACAGAGAGGAAGGGAGAGGGATAGAGAGTTAGAAACATCGATGAAAGAGAAACATCGATCAGCTGATTCCTGCACACCCCCTACTGGGGATGTGCCCGCAACCAAGGTACATGCCCTTGACAGGAATCAAACCTGGGACCCTTCAGTCCGAAGGCTGACGCTCTATCCACTGAGCCACACCAGTTAGGGCCAAACATTCTTTTTTAAAATATTTTTTTTTATTGATTTTAGAGAGGATGGGAGATGGGGTGAGAGGTAGAAATATCAATGATGAGAATCACTAATTGGCTGCCTCCTGCACGCCCCACACCAGGGATTGAGCCCACAACCCAGGCATGTGCCTTGACTGGGAATCAAACCATGATCTCCTGATTCATAGCTCAAAACTCAAACAATGAGCCACCCTGGCCAGGCTTAAAATGTACTACTTAAATATTAACTGTTTTATAAATCAACTAGAGGCCTGGTGCATGAATTCAAGCATGGGTGGGATCCCTCAGCAAGGCTGGAAATCAGGGCCAATCAGGGCCATATCTCCCAGTCCTGATTGGGGCGAAATGGGGCTGGCCAGCTGGCCGGCCGGCTGGGAGGAGGGATCTCGGGAGGTTTGCCAGCACAGGTGGTTGGAGTGAACTGACCACCAGGGGGCGCTCCTGTGTTGAGTGTCTGCCCCCTGGTGGTTGGTGCGTGTCATAGCAACCAGCTAACCAGTCATTCAGTCAATGGGTCATATAGGTCAATTAGGCTTTTATATATAGATAGATAGATAGATAGATAGATAGACCCTTATTTTTTAACCAATAATTTTTTAATACTATAAATAAGAGTGACTTACTATTTGGGATAAAGAACACACAGTACAATACAGAGATTATATATTATAGAATTGTATACCCAAAATCTATATAATTTTATTAACCAATGTTACCTCAATAAATTCAATAAAAAAGTAAAAAATGTGAAAAAGAGGGACTTATTAATAACACATTAAAAAACAGGTGTCACCGAAACTGGTTTGGCTCAGTGGATAGAGCGTTGGTCTGTGGACTGGAAGGTCCCAGGTTCGATTCCAGTCAAGGGCAAGTACCTTGGTTGCGGGCACATCCCCGGTAGGGGGTGTGCAGGAGGCAGCTGGTCAATGTTTCTCTCTCATCGACGTTTCTAGCTCTCTATCCTTCTCCCTTCCTCTCTGTGGAAAATCAATAAAATATTAAAAAACAAAACAAAACAAACAAACAAAAAAAAACACCAGGTGTCAAAAGCAAAAATTTATATTTTTATTACCCATCCTTCCTTCAACTGCCTATTACCCTTTACCTTACCTGAATATGTGGATACTACGATTTCGTCATAGCCATCTTTCCCCACACAACCTCCCTGGATAGATGTGATACTTTCAGACAGCGCCTAAAAGAAATTTAAGATCAAGCATTTCCTTAGTAACTAAATATTTCACAGATATGTTACAAAACATTCCACATATGTTTACTGAACACTTAGTACATGTAGACACTGAAAATGGAAAGACAAAAACCCTGCACAAATGAAAATTCCACTGTTGTTGTTGTTGTTGTTGTTAATCCTCACTCAAATATATTCTCTCTGTTGATTTATTTTTTTCTTTTTAGAGAATTGGTGAGAGAGAGAGAGAGAGAGAGAGAGAGAGAGAGAGAGAGAGAGAGAGAGAGAGAGAGATCGCTTGGTTGCCTTTCAAAAACACCCAAGCAGTTGGGGCCAGGAACCTGGGCAGGGAATGAACCTGCGACCCAGATACATGCCCTTAATGGGAACTTGAACATTGGCCAACCACTGACCTACACTGGCCAGGGCAAAATCCAGTGTTTTTAAATTTGAGGAAAGATTGAAATGATTCACATATTTGCATGTACCACTCATCTAATGAGCAAATATAATTTATTCATATAAAAAAACAGTGTTAAAAATTGCATAAGCAAAACTCTCAAAACATGTATAGCCTATTATCTAAATACCATATATCCTATCTTATGTGTTTCCTGCAAATAGCTTTTCAGAGGAATAAAAAAGATGATGGAATAGATGAAATCTTTGGGGAATTTGCTACTAAGGAGAGAAAGCAAGCTTTCCCGAAAGTTCAGGGTTTACATCTTTTTAAAGCAATACTTCCCCAAACTTTTTGATAATAATCATTTAGGTGAGTCAACTAGCAATCTGTATTTTAACCAGCACTCTAGGTCAGTAGCTTTTTAAAAAGAAACTTTTTATTTATTAATTTTAAAGAGAGAGGAAAGGGGGAGACAGAGAGAGAGAGAGAGAGAGAGAGAGAGAGAGAGAGAGAGAGATCGATTTGTTGTTCCACTTATTTAGGCATTCATTGGTTGATTCTTATATGTGCCCTGACCAGGAATCGAACCCGCAACCTTGGTGTATTGGGACAATGCTCTAACCAGCTGAACTACCCAGCTAAGGCTAAGTGAATAGCTTTTAAGCTATGATATTTGAAAGCAAGCAATGTGTTTTATATTGCAATCTAGTATATATTCATACATGAAAATATACAACAACAGATATAACTTAAAAAGTTTGTGTTGTACCGTGATATATTCTAATCTATTCTAATTAATTTTAAAAATGTGTTACAGCCCTGCTAGCATGGCTCAGTGGTTGAGCTTTGATCTATGAACCAGGAGATCATGGTTCAATTCCCGGTCAGGACACATACCTGGGTTGCACCCATGATCCGCAGTGCGGGGCATACAGGAGGCAGCTGATCAATGATTCTCTCTCATCATTGATGTTCCTTTCTCTTCCTCTCCCTTCCTCTCTGAAGTCAATAAAAATATATATTAAATAAATAATTATTTTTTTTAAATGCTAGTGACTGCAGGGAGGAAGGGGGATGGCGGGAGGTGGAGAAGGTTCTAGGTGGGATAAATGGTGATGGCTGGAGACTTGAGCTGGGGTTGTGAAATTTAACCAGTGTCACCCCAATAAAGTCAATATAAAAGGGGAAAAATCCCAAAATAAATAAATATACCCAATTTTTAATCTTTTTTAAAAAGTTAGTTTTCTTCACCCTCCCTATAAGAGCTATCCTGAAAATCAGGCATTTCTTAGCCTTTCCTGAGACTAATTTCCTGAGACTTGAGAAAGTCAAGTTACAAAGGTTTGATTACAAGTTTGCATAAATTTAGGTTCACAGGTGCATTTTATTTAATATATACATATACATACATACATACATATATATATATATATGTATACATATACACATATATATATATATAAAATATTTATTGTTCATATTATTACAAAAGTTCCTCCATCAGGTTCCCACCCCACCCTCTGCGCTTTCCCCACCCCGCACTGTCCTCATCCATAGGTGTACAGTTTATGTTCAGTCTCTTCCCGCACCCCCCACTCCTCTTTTCCCAGAGAATCATCAGTCCACTCCCCTTTCATACCTCTGATTCTATTATATTCACCAGTTAATATTGTTCATCAGGTTTTTTAATTCCCTTGGCTTTTAGTTTCACTTGTTGATAGTTACATATTTGTTCATAATTTTTATCTTTATTTTCTTCCTCTTCCTAAAGAACCCCCTTCAGCAATTCATATAATTCTGGTTTGGCAGTGATGAACTCCTTTAGCTTTTTTTTATTTGTGAAGCTCTTTACCTGGCCTTCGATTCTGAGTGATAGCTTTGCTGGGTAGAGTATTTTTGGCTGTAGGTTCTTGCTATTCATCACCTTGAATATTTCTTGCCATTCCCGTCTGGCCTGCATGGTTTCTGTTGAGAAATCCGCTGACAATTGTATGGGTGCTCCTTTATAGGTAACTACCTGCTTTTATCTTGCTGCTTTTAATATTCTCTCTTTGTCTTTTGCTCTTGGAATTTTAATTATGATGTGTCTTGGTGTGGTCCTCTTTGGATTCCTTTTGTTTGGGGTTCTCTGCGCTTCCTGGACTTGTAAGTCTAATTCTTTCACCAGGTGGGGGAAGTTTTCTGTCACTATTTCTTTCAATATGTCTTCGGTATCTTGCTCTCTGTCATATTCTGGGACGCCCATAATTCTGATGTTGATTCACTTGAAGTTGTCCCAGAGGTTTCTTACACTATCTCCAACTTTTTGGATTCTCTTGTCTTCTTGCTTCTGCGGAGGAGTATCCTCTGGCTCTTGGTGTTCCAAATCTTTGACTTGATTCTTGCAATCTTCCATTCTGTTTTTAGGACTCTGTATAATATTTTTTATTTCAGAGAATGTATTCTTTATTTCTAGTTGATCCTTTATTATTTCTAGTTGATCCCTTTTCACATCTTCATAGGTCTTATTTATTTTATCGGCCTTTTCTAGGAGATTCTTGAAAAACCTTATAAGCGTGGTTTTGAACTCTATATCCAGTCGCTTTTTGTCCTCCATTTCTTTCTTTTGTGATCTGTTTCCTTGTCTCGGCATTTTCGCTGCTTCCCTGAGTTGGTAGGGTGGGAGGATCAGCTGTATCTATGCCAGGAGACAGCCTTATTTGACTAGACTTGGAAAACTGCAAGAGCCTCTGTGCTCAGCTTGGATGGGGCGGAGTTTCAGGGTGGAGCCTACAGCCTTGGATTCCGGTTAGCCCCGCCCTAAGAGGTTCCTGAGTCTCAGTGTTCCTCAGTGTCCTTTGATACTCGCTGCAAGCACCTCTGAAAGAAAGGTGCCCTAGAGTTTCGCCTGCTACCAAACAGTCTAGGCTCTCCCCCAATGAGCCCAGAACTAGGGTTCAGTTCAGTTGGAAGTGGGGCTCAGCTCAGTCCAAAGCTTATGTCTCCTTCCCACCAGGGCAATACAGCAGCTCAATCAACAGTCTGTCCTCTGCACAAAATATGCACCACTTGGGGGCTCTGCCTTTCGCCGCTCCCCTCATTCCCTTTGTATGTGTCTGGGTCCCCAGAGTCTCACTCAGAACTGGGGTTCAGCACTGTCGGAACTGGGGTTCAGCACTGTCCAGAGCTTTTATCTCCTTCCCGCTAGGGAATGCCAGCCAGGCACTCAGCCGTCCCTTCTCTCCGGCTCCGTCCTCTCCGCACACTCAATGTGTCTTAGGCTTTTACAGCTCCTTTGATTTTCCTTCTGGTTTGCTCTTTCCTTCTTGTTGTAGAATTTCCAGTCAGTCAACTTTCCTGTAGTTCTGGATAATGTCCACTTTATATTTTAGTTGTATTTTATTGAAATTGTTGTGTGAGGCTGCAGTTAGGTGGTTACCTATGCCACCATTTTGGTTTCTCTCCTTAAAATATATTTTTTATTGATTTTAGAGAGGAAGGGAGAGGGAAGAGAGAGATAGAAACATCAATGATGAGAGAAAATCATTGATCGGCTGCCTCCTGCATGCCCCCTACTGAGGATTGAGCCCGAAACCCCATGTGCCCTTGGCTGGAATCAAACCCAGGACCATTCAATCTACAGGCCAATGCTCTATCCACTGAGCCAAACCAGCTAGGGCCATGGGTGCATTTTAAACAAGCAGATTTTGCACACACTAGAAATCTCCAAAACTTTTTGCTCATGTTCCCACTAAAGTAATTCTGAAAAAAACTAAGTATTCCCACTTCCCATACATTTTAAGTTGCCTTTTAGAGTTTTCATCACAACTTTAAATAGTTACAAAGAAAGTAGTTTTTAGGAGTTTAAAGATTATCATTTTAAAATACAACTGTCATCCTTAAATCAAACCTAAGGAAACTAAATACCAGAACTTTATATGCACAATCATTGACTTGAAAAATGGAGAAATAAATCCTTCTTTAACAGCTGGAAATTTTACATTATTCCTTTTCCTCCTTGAACCCTTATTTTCATTCCATTTCCATCATATATATTTATCTTTTTTTGTTGTTGTTAATCCTCACCCGAGTATACTTTTTCCATTGATTTTTAGAAAGAGAGTGGAAGGGAGGGAGGAGGGGGATCAAACCGGCAACCCAGGTAAAATGTGCTCTTGACCCAGAATCAAACCTGAGACCCTTCAATCTCTGGGCCAATGCTCTAAATACTGAGCAAACCACCCTTGGCCACATATATTTATCTTAATGAAACACAGTCATATACTTTAAATTCTTTTATACTTCTTGCAACCAAGAAAAATAAATTTAAATGTTTTTGGAGTTTACCCCCTGGTGATTATAAAACTCTAAGCATTAAAAATTTCTATCATTATAATAAGTATTACATAATTGATTGAAATAAATATACAAGATTTAGTAAATAATAATTGATACAAAAGCAAAATTCTATAGGAAATGTATCTCATGAGATGAATAAACATTTTCTTCTTTTAAGTTACTCATATAGCACAATGAAAATTATTTACACAAGGCTAGAATAAGAATGGAGTCAACATCAGTTCTTGTCCTATTTTTCATTTTCATAGATATAAGCTCTAATTAACCTTATTCACATAAAGATGCTGATGAGAATAAAAGAAATTTTGTTACAGAAAGTTTAATTATTTCAACATCTTCCAAGTTACACATCTAAAGTCATCAGAACACTTCTTCATGCGACTCTGTACCTGGGAATAAACAAGCTTAATGACATGTAAAATTTGTGAACTAAAAAATTATTCTCACCTACTCATCCTTCTTACAGTGGAGCTTCAGGTAGCCCCAAGGAAAAGAGCTACTCTTCCCTCTGCTGAAGGATAAGTTTACATTGTTCTAAAAACCTGGAGCTTCCTCCTGAAACCTCACTGCCTTACAACAACAGTCTCATTTACGTAACCCAAACATGTTACTCCCGAAATCTATTTTGCATTATAGAAACTAAGGCAAACTACTTAGATATAAAATATTTAGAAACCAAATGGAAGAGTAATTTATTACTCACCTTGAAGGCAACACATGAGTAGTCTAGAGAAGATTTTGTAGAATCAAAGCAGAAATATTTTAAGCCAAACCCAAGATTTTAATATTTTCATTTAATAAAACCCAACCATCACAGTCATGTCTATAATTAGTCATTTGACTAGTAAGAGGCACATAGTCTTTAACAATAAACTTACTTGATCAAAGCGCAGAATAGGCTCATTGGCATTATTAAAACTGTACACTTCCACCATTCCATCATCTCTCCCAACAAGCAAATCTTTAACTCCATCACCTATAATGTCAAAGCTGTCAACACACAAGATACCTTTAAAAATGAAAAGAGAAGTTATTAATAAAAATATTATAGTTAAGTTTAAGCCAAGTAAGAATTAAAAACTAGAATGGAGGAAAAAAAAATCACTAAATAACTGAGCATAATCAGGTACCCATCCTTTTCTTTTCTCCCCATTCATCTATTTCTAAGGCTTTAAATATAGTCTACAGGGCAAAGGTGCCCCAATTTCCACCTCCAGATCTGGCCTCTCTCCAGAGCTCCAGACTTACATAGCAAAGTCCCTCCTCAGCATCTTCTCTGAGACATCAGCACCTCAAACTTCCCAAGCCCCCGACAAAACTCTCCTGGCACCTCCTTTGCCACACGTCAATAATAATGCTCTTTCTCTAGTCTCTCCTCATCTCAGTCTGATACCACCTAGATGCTCAGGCCAAAATTTAGACTACATTTCTAATTCTTCTCTTTTTTTCTCACTTCGGCAACAAACACATTAGCAAATTCTATTAATGCTACCTACAACTTTCCATTTGCAACTATCATTAGCCTAGTCCAGGCTACTGTATCTCGAGCCTAGACCAGGAGAAATTATAACAACAGCAACAAAATTTCCAAGCTGACTTCCGTGCTTCCAGTTTTCACCTGCTTCCTTCAAAATTCATTCTCCCTGGAGGGTTTTTTGTTTTGACTTCCCACTGCACTTACAATAGATTAAAATTCAAACCTTTTCTAAGTCTCACAAAGACTTACGTGATTCAGCCCTTCTTTACCTCTCTAATTTCTCTAAAGCCATGCTAAGGCATGTAGTCACACTGGTCTTCCGAATGCTTTTCAAATGAACCACGTTTACCTCTGCCTCAAGTCTTCTGACCAACTCCTTCTCTTATCAATCATATCTGAGCTCAAATTTCACCATTTATAAGACACCTTCCATGACTACCCACTCAGTCTAAAGAAACCCTCCTCCTTCTACCCATCATTCCCTGTTATAGATTCTTCAGGTGACTACTTGAAGCTATCTTATTTGTTTTTCCTTTGTCTCCCCTAACAAGTGTTTGTTGAAGGAATAAATACATGAATGAATGATGCTGTCCTTATCAATAGCCATCTCACTACCTACCAAGTCAGACATAAGTTACCCTTAGAATGTAAATATTCCTGAGAAAACAGGAATAGTTCCCTCAGCCACTGTACTTCTTTGCTTCAAACCAAGTTCTCCTAAATTCTAATGTATTCCTTACACCAAACAATGCAAAGTGGATTTGAGCTTAGAATGACATTATAAATGGACACTAGCCCATAAAAGCCAATCCATTCCAAATTACGATTAACATGACTTATTTTTAACAAATTATATAAAAAATTTGATATATCCGATAAATAAACAAATAGTAAATACAGCTGAGGTAGCTCTGTGAATTGCCAAGACTGCTATATACAATACATACTCTGAATGAATAAAAGAGAATGAACTATATAATCTAGGATACTTTATGTAATAATTACCAAAATTTCAGAATCCGAACAACATAAAAAACATACCTCCCCTCTTTTTCTCATTTTGAATTTCCCACTTGTGTGTTGGCATGGGTGGAGTGATCTGAATGAGCCCAAGTTTTCCATCTGATGTTCCAAACAAAATGTCTTCTCCAGAGTCACCTAGTCATAGTTAAAGCCAACATATGCTTACCCCACAACTCATCTCTTTAAAATTAAAGTATTTATTTTCACATATATAGTTCACATATATTGACTTTCAGATAAAAATCTCATTTTAAAACTAATATATAAAGACAGAAAACTTAATTTGAGAAGATGGTTATATACCCACATAATTGTATAACCATTAGAGGTAAAACTCTTCCTTATCTAATTTTAAGATGTGAACACTCAAAATTAAGTTCAATAATCCATTACTGTTAGTGGCTGGCAAGTTGTCAGATAACAATCATCTCAGTTCTAGTTCAAGCTCCTTCCACAAGTTCCCATTTTCACTTGGTTAAACAATTAAGAACCTGAAATATCTTGACTTCACATAAGGCACTCTCTTATGATTGTGAAAAGTGAAATGCTGATTACCGCCATTTCCATTGTGTAGAGCTAAGACAGTAGGTGGGCCAGAAACTTCAATTTCAAACATCACATCTGATCCCTGAAGGAGAACAAGTATTTTAAAACAAACAGAATACAATATTAAAAAAAAAAAAAAAAAAAAGTTTTTTCTTTATTTTAAATCTTCATCTGAGGGTATGTTCTTTTTATTTTTAATTTATTTTTAGAGAGAGGCAGGGAGAAGAGACATTAACTAGTTCCCTCTCATATGCACATGACCAGGGATCAAACCAGCAACCTAGGTATGTGACCTGATCTGGAATTGATCCCACAACCTTTTGGTGTACAGGATGACAGCTAACCAACTAAGCCACCCTGCCAGGGCCAGAATACAAATTTAAAGCAACATAAGCACTCAGAGATAACAGCAATACTCATAATGAACTCTGGAATAAAACTGCAGAAAAAATTAGGTTGCTAATATTAACTTGCATGTTAGCAATTTTGCATGTGTTAATCATTTTATTTTTAAATATATATATTTATTTCAGAGAAGGGAGAGGGAGAGAGAGGGATAGAAACATCAATGTTGAAAGAGAATCACTGATTGGCTGCCTCCTTCATGCCCCCTACTGGGGATTGAGCAGGCCTCTTGGGCATATTCCCTGACTGGGAATCAAATGGTGACCTCCTTCATTTTAAAATAAAATATATATAAAGTGTAATGATCCAGAAGATAAATCTTTAAAATATCCTCCACTTTCAATGCTTTTCATTTTAACTCCTCTGTTTGTCTGAAAAACTAACACTGGTCAGTTTTCCTGACAAAACTACCAAGAACATTTTGCTTCTGTCCTTTAACAAAGAGCACATTCAAACGTATGGACAGGCTTGAAGTTACTTCCTACGAAAAGTTCTGGCCTTGCCTTTGGGTGTTTCCAAAACTCGTCCACTGAGAGGCAGCAGGACCTGCTATTTAGATAAGGAAACAAGTTAGGTCCTTTTGTCTTTTTTTCCATTTTGCCACTTGTAATGCTTTTATTTAGTGCATAGTAATTGTGAAACTCTAAAGAATGAGGCAGAGGTACTCATACTCACATGGAAAGAACAACTATGATAAATCACTCAATGATAAGAATTAGCAAAATTAGAGTAAAAATTTTAAATACATTTAGAATATATTGTATAAGAGAGCAATTTGCTTTATTTTTTATTTAAAACTAGAGGCCTGGTGCATGAATTTGTGCACAAGTGGGGTCCATTAGCCTAACCTGCAGGATCGAGCCAAAACCATCTCTCCAACATCCACCAAGGGGTCCCAGATTGTGAGAGGGTGCAGGCCAGGCTGAGGGACCCTACCAGTGCACGAACAGGGCCCAGGAGGGATGTGGAGGTTGGCCAACCGCAGAGAGACTGAGGGAGGGCTCCAGGGCATGTCCGGCCCGTCTCACTCAGTCCTAATGAACTGGACACCAGCAGTAAGCTAATCTTCCAATCGGAGTGTCTGCCCCCTGGTGGTCAGTGCATGTCATAGTGAGCAGTTGAGTGGCCTTAGCATATCATTAGCATATTATGCTTTGATTGGTTAAATGAATGACCAGACACTTAGCATATTAGGCTTTTATTATATAGGATAACATTACAAAATGTGTAGACATCTACATATCCTATATAATAAAAGGCTAATATGCAAATTGACCAAGTAGTGGAATGACAAGTCACCATGACATGCACTGACCACTAGGAGGCAGATGCTCAATGCAGGAGCTGTCCCCTGGTGGTCAGTGGAGCACCACTCAGCCTGAAGTCAGACATCCCCTGAAGGCCCCCAAACTGAGAGGGTGCAGGGACCCCCCCTCCCAGCACACAAATTTCATGCACCCGGCCTCTAGCAACTATACAAACACAAAAGGTACCTCTGGTGCAGCAGCCGCCTAGCAAGGCAAACGGGGAGCAGGGAGAAGAGGAAAGACTACACCTTTTTGCTTTCCATAAAACCTGGGGGGGGGGGGGGGGGGGATTCCCCTCTCCAATAAGCATATGGAGCTCTTCTTATAAACAGAGCAGAATCCTAGAATTCAGCCACATCAGTCTCTAATCAAGCACCAGCCAGCTCCTAAAACAAGTTAGGTCCTATTCAAAGGACTCCTATCTGGGAGCACGGTGTGGGAGAAATGAATCTCTCCAGTCTCTAGAATGACCTTCAATACTACTTTAATTCAGCTTGGAGAAAAATAAAACCTCCCAGGACCACTGGACTTCCCTTTCATACAAGGGCTGGTGCCAAGAAATGGCCATCTGACCATTAGATCCAAGGGTGGCCCAGAATAAACAGCTCAACTTTCGTTCAACTGCACTATCATCGGCCTGTTTCTGAACCAATTAATCCACCAGTTACATGTTCTTTGCACTTATACTTTATTTTATGGGTCTCAGCATGTGTATTTTATTGAAAAGTTACTTTCTTTTCTAAAAGAATATTTTTATTGATTTTTAGAGAGAGAGGAATGGAGAAGGAGTGAAAAAAAAACAACCATCAGTGTGAGAGCAGCTGCTATCTCCTACAGGGGACCGAGTCCACAACCTGGGCATGTGCACTGACCCAGATTCGAACCAGCAACCTTTCAGTGCACGGGACGACACCCAACCAACGAGATCACATTGGCCAGGGCTAAAAAGTTCCTTTTAGGAAGACATAGTTGACATGATTATAACAGTTATTACTAGTAACAATGGCTGTAAGCAGCTGTTTTAGCCAATTATGGCTTTTAATTTTCCCCTCTATCATTCACTCATCTAACCAATATTTACTGAGTGCTTATTCTGTTCCATATACTGTCATAAACTGTAGGTAAACTCAAATGATGCAACCCTGGTCTCAATATCCACCGTTAAAGCCCAAGAACCTCTTCCCAAACCAGTTTCCTCCTTTAATTTTATTTGTTGGGAGAGGGGAGAGTTAGGGGGAATAAAAAAGAAAAAGAAAAACTGGGACGGTTTTTTGTAGTTAAGGAATTCCATTCTGGCCCATCTGATTTGGCTCAGTGGATAGAGTGTCAGCCTGCAGACTGAAGGGTCCCAGGTTTGATTCCAGTCAAGGGCATGTACCTTGGTTGCGGGCACATCCCCAGTAGGAGGTGTGCAAGAGGCAGCTGATTGATCTTTCTCTCTCATCGATATCGATGTTTCTAACTTTCTATCCCTCTCCCTTCCTCTCTGTAAAAAAACAATAAACTATATTAAAAAAAAAAAAAAAAGGAACCCCATTCTGACTATATTAGCTCAGTGCGACGGGGGTAGGGGGTGGGAGGTAGGGGGGATAAGGAGGGGTGGGAAGAAGTGGGGGGGAGGGGAGGGAGCAGGAAATTACCCTTTTGTCCACATATGCCTCTCTAAAAACTTACCAAAGATCTGAACACATTTGCCTTAAGTAAACAAAATTAATTATAAATTAAAGCATTTTTAAAAAATTTCCAGATATAATTTTAATTAGGACATTTAAAATGGTAGTAACCACTAAAATAATTTAAGTAGATATTATTTATCAATAGTTATTTATCTAGCCAAAACCAGTTTGGCTCAGTGGAAGAGCGTCGGTCTGGAGACTGAGAGGTCCCGGGTTCGATTCCAGTCAAGGGCATGTATCTTGGTTTCGGGCACATCCCCGGTAGGGGGTGTGCAAGAGGCAGCTGACCGATGTTTCTCTCTCATCAATGTTTCTAGCTCTCTATCTCTCTCCCTTCCTCTCTGTAAAAAATCAATAAAATATATTTAAAAAATAGTTATTTATCTAATAATGAAAAATTATAAAGATGCAAATAGCAACCTGTAACACTCGGAGGAGTCTGTCCTGGCAGGCCAGCACCGGGGTGATATGAGGGAGTCTCTCCACGGGGAGGCAGATGACGTCGTTGATTTTGTCCCCAGAAAGGTAATAATGCTGGTCTTTGCAGTCACAATAATGGCTGTAGATGTAACTCGCACTGAGAAAGAGGTCTGAACCAGATATGTGCCTGAGGACAAGAAAAGTACCTTAAAACATCCATATTTTTAAAAATAAGCATAAAAAATTAATGTTTTTGCACATGTAAAAATAAACACTTATTTATCTGGTGTTACTATCATTTTATCACAAACTTAAACATGTTTTTTCATCTCTCCCCACTTAATTTCTAGCTTTTTGGTATTACACTGATTTTGAAAACTGAAAACAAAGACAAGATAATGATAATCATCTATATCTGAAGATAAATGTGTCAAAAGTAATTGGTTTTGAATGCACACTATGTGCAAAGCACTGCCCTAAGTGATTTACACGTATTAGCTCAATCCTCGAACTGTGTAAACTAAGGACCATTACCATCCCTTTTTACAGGTGAATAATAAAGTGTTAAATAACTTGCCTCATGGTGCACACCTTGTAGGGTGGAGTGGATTGCAACTCAGGTAGTTTTTAATGCTAGCGTTAGCTTTCTTACTACAACACCGTATTGCCTAGGCTATTTGAAATGAATCCATTTTAAATGATAACAGTGGGAAAAATGCCTTCATCAGAATTTTATCTTGAAAAAAGAAATGAAAACAAGTGCATTTCAAACTATATTTATTACAATTTAGGCAATAATCACAACTATGTTCTAAATTGCAAGACTGAATCCAGTTTTCAGCGGAGGAGCTGAAGTTTTTTGAAAAAATTGATAGACTACTGTGTATCTTCCACTTCTGCTATTACCATGCGATCATAAAGAGGTTACTGAGATTTTTTTTTTTATAAATTTTTAATTTTTTATATTTTATTGATTTCAGAGAGGAAGGAGAGGGAGAGAGATATATATAGAAACATCAATGATGAGAGTCATTGATCGGCTGCCTCCTGCACGCCCCTCCTGGGGATTGGGCCCATAGCCCGGGCATGTGCCCTCAACAGGACTTACACGTGGGACCCTTCAGTCTGCAGGCTGATGCTCTGTCCACTGAGCCAAACAAGTTAGGGCTACTGAGGTTTTACTTGAAAGATTCACCTACTCGCCTCTAAGGTGTACTTAAAACTTTTTGATACTAAGATTATTCCTTATCCTATAATGACCCTCGTTGATTTTCTCTTCTTTAATTATTGCTTAGGTGGCCTTACTTTGTGACACTGCAACTTATTTCTATCCACCTAATGAAATTCCACATCTTTTTTTATTTGAAATTTCATTTTGAAATCCATCTGCATTATATTTGCATTACATTGTCCAACTACTACTTGGCAATCACTATTTGATGACCAAAGTGAGATACATGGAAATGTTAAGCCAGGAGGCATGTGGGAGTGGTAACTTATTGAATATTTTTAAGTTATAGCCTTGTTTTCTTATGCAATCTTATAAAAATGTGGATTTTCAGGTAATTTTTCAAAAATTAAGGAAACAGCCTTTTCATCCACCTCTGCCACTCCAGTAAAAACAGTTTAAAAACCAGACACCTAGCCCCAGCCAGTGTGGCTCAATGGGTGAGTGTCAGCCCGTGGACTGAAGGGTTCTGGGATCTATTTTAGTCAGGGGCACGTACCTTGGATGCAGGTTCAATCGCAGGCCTGGGCAGGGTGTGTGCAGAAGGCAACCAATTAATGTGTCGCACTCACATCGATGTCTCTCTCTCTGTCTCTCCCCCTCCCTTCCACTCTCTCTCAAAAAGAAATGCCCAGCTGGTGTGGCTCAGTGGTTGAGTGTGGACGTATGAACCAGGAAGTCATGGTTCGATTCCTGGTCAGGGCACATTCATGGGTTGCAGACTCAATTCCCAGTAGAAAGTATGCAGGAGCAGCTGATTAATGATTGTCTCCCATCACTGATGTTTCTCTCCCTCCTTTTCCCTTCCTCTCTGAAACCAATAAAAATATACTTAAAAAAAATAAAAACTAGACTCCTTATTGCAAAATAGTCATGGGTATAGAGAGTACAGTATAGGGAATGTAGTCAGCAATGTTGTGAGAACTATGCATGGCCCCAGGCAGGCACTGGAAATGTTGCGGGGAGCACTCTGTGAAGTACTATATAACTATCTGAGCACTATGATATACACCTGAAACTAATACAAAATAACGTGAAATATAAACTGTAATTGAAAAATAAAATTTGTCCAGCTGGTGTGGCTCAGTGGTTGAACATTGACCTATGAAAACCCCCAGGAGGTCCCAGGTTCAATTCCCAGTCAGGGCACGTGCATGGGTTGCAGGCTCCATCCTCAGTGGGGGGCCTGCAGGAGGCAGCCGATCAATGATCCTCTCCCATCACTGATGTTTCTGTCTCTCTCTCCCTCTCCCTAACTCCCTGAAATCAATAAAAATATTAAAAAAAGAAAAAGAAAAATTAAAAAAACACTAGACTCCTTATCATCCCAACTCTGTCCACATACCTTTTTTAAAAATATATTTTAAAAAATATATTTTATTGATTTTTTACAGAGAGGAAGAGAGAGAGGGATAGAGAGTTAGAAAAATCGATGAGAGAGAAACATCGATCAGCTGCCAGTAGGGGGTGTGCCCGCAACCAAGGTTTGAATCGAACCCGGGACCTTTCAGTCCGCAGGCGATGCTCTATCCACTGAGCCAAACCAGTTTCAGCATACATTTTTATTTTAAATAAAATAAAATTGTCTGCCTCTTGCATTCCTCTCCTCCCCGCAAAGGGGATTGAGCCTGCACTCTGGGCATGTGCCCTTGACTGAAATCAAACCTGGGACCTTTCAGAGCCAAACCAGATAGGGCTCCACACAGCTTTCCAAGTGTGGAGGTATGCTAATAATTACTGTATTATTTGATTGTTGTATTTCACAATCCTCATTGGCCATGTCTATCTACAAAAGCATTTCAAAAGTATTGTATTTTGCTAAAGCACTGAAGTACTTCCACGTCATTGTTCACTTCTTATCTAATCTCACCAAGCTCAAGCTCTCCAGCCCTGAAGTCAGGGTATGCGCGTATACAGAACTCTGGACTGAATCAGTGCTTTTCAAACCGAGGTCTGGCTGCTTACACATAGTGGCTGCATCAGATTCAGACGAAGAACTGTTTTCTTTAATCTACTCCTAATAATTCTGATTCTGCAGGTACAACATAGGACAAGGAATCTCTCTTTTTAAGATAATTAATTAAAATATATTTTAAAAATTAATTTCAGAGAGGAAAGGAGAGGGAGAGAAACAGAAACATCAATGATGAGAGAGAATCATTGATTGGCTGCCTCCTACATTCCCCCTACTGAGGATCAAGCTACAATCTAGGGAACCAGGAGATGTGCTTGATGGGAATTGAACCCTGACCTCCTAGTTCATAGGTCAAAGCTCAAGCAATGGGCCATGCTGGCCAGGCAAGGAATCTCTTGATTCAAGTTTCTAGGGGCTTCTCCTAAGTAGCAGGTTTGAGAAACAGTAGATGAGATTGAACTTTAAAGATCTTCCCAAGATTCAAAATCTAAAGTTTTAACTGCATCAGGAAACCACTGAAAGAGCTATTTTTCACTTAGAGTCTTACCTGATTCACCTGAAATTATACCGTATTGGTAGTCATCAACTTTGACGGCTAGCCTTCTAAGAAAATGATGCTACCTTGAAACTGGAACTATCAGAGACAGCAAACAAACAGAAACTACCGTATTTTTCGGACCATAAGACGCACTTTTTCCCCCCCAGAAGTGGGGGGGAAAAGTCCCTGCGTCTTATGGTCCAAATATAGCCTACACATATACTTTAAAAAAAAGTTTTTTTACTTGCCCGGCTCTGTGTGGTCTCTGTGTGCTTGCCCGGCTCTAAAATGGTTCTAAATGCTGCTGTTTACTTTACAGGGTTGATTACATGTATTTATGACTGTGATGTTGGGTTTTAATGCACATAAAATATTTTAGGACACTATTTGTTTCAGAATCTTTTTTTCTTCATTTCCCTTCTCTAAAAACTGGTGTGTCTTATGGTCTGGAGCGTCTTATGGTCCGAAAAATACGGTAAAATATCTAGAGATTTCTTCCACTTTTTTCTTTTATCCCTTGATTATAAATCATAACTGAGTCAACCAGTCAAAAATAAATGTAGTTCAGCTGGCATGGCTCAGTGGTTGAGCATCAACCTATGAACTAGGAGGTCACAGTTAGATTCTCGGTCAGGGCACATGACTGGGTTGCAGGCTTGATCCCCAATGTGAGGCATGAAGGAGGCAGCTGATCAATGATACCTTCTCATCATTGATGTTTCTATCTTTCTCCTCCCTGCTTTTCTGAAATCAATAAAATATATTAAAAGAAAACAGAATAAATGTATAAATACTATAAAAGCCTTAACAAGAAAACATTTCAATAACCCACTGATTTTATATTGATTCAAGGTCAAATTTAATTTCCAAATAAATAAAATACATTTAGTCAATTTTATTTCCCAGAAAACCTGTTTCGATATGATACTTAATCAAATGTTTGTCACCTTTCCAAGACATTAAAAATGTAAAAAGAAATATTAAAGAAGAGAATAAACATACATAGCTTTAATGCTTTCAGTGAGGTTTGTTTCAAAAGAGAGGAACTGTTTTCCTCTTTTTGTGAAGCCTCGAATCTCGGATCCTGCAGCAACAAAAATTTTCTCCTGGGGTGTGTTAAGAATGCCTCCTAGCTCCAGTCTTGCAATCTTCTGCCCTGGTAAAGTCTTGAACACTGCCTGCAGGAATCATTGGGATGAAATTAAGTAGACAAAGTTACTAAAAGCATTTTCTTTTATTGTAAATATGCTGGGATTATAAATTTACAAAAATATTATAGATAGTTCTACTATAGAAAAATACTTTTAGATGCAAATGATTTCAGTAGGTCTTCTGGTTTTTTTTGTTTTTTTTTCTAAATATCTTAAAATTTTGTAATATTTTTCCTACACATATTTCAGTGACATCATTAAAATCTAAACCCTTGCAACTCAAAGTAGAGTTCACTGAACAGCGGCATTCCATCACTACTTGGTAAAAAGTGCAGAATCTCAGGCCCAACCCCGATCTACAGATGAGAATCTGCATTTTCACAAGAGTAACATGCTGTTACACTGAATCTTTTGAAAACAAACCTCTCTAGTTTCTTTATAATTTTTATAAATGTCAGTAGAATAAATAACTACATACTTATTACTTCTCTATTAAGTGGGAAATAACATTGGTAAAAATTTCTTCCTTATTTTCTATTTTATTACTGGCATCAGATTCTTCTCTTCTGTGACTTTAAAATATCTGAGAGGATGCCCTCGCTGGTTTGGCTCAGTGGATAGAGCACCAGCCTACAGACCGAAGGGTCCCAGGTTCAGTAATGATCAAGGGAATATACCTCACTTGCAGGCTCCTCCCTGGGCAGGACAGAAGGCAACCAATTGATGTGTTTCTCTCACATTGGTATTTCTCTGTTTCCCTCTCTCTTTCACTCTTTCTAAAAATCAATGGAAAAATATCCTTAGGTGAGGATTTAAAAAAATAATAATAAAAATTAAACATCTGAGAGTTTATGTGAATAATAGAAATATAATTTTTCTGATAGTTTTAACTTTATCTTTTTGTAAATCCCATATAAAGTATAATGAATATTAGACTTCCCATCTCAAACTCATTACTTATAAATTATGATCTGTGGATATGATATTGATTAGGTTACATGAAGTGGCAAAGGTGATGGACAGTCACTCCATGAACACTATGTTATGTAAGCCTGCATCTTAGAGACTTGGCAGGTTTTCCTGCTGCTCCGAGCAATAGGTCACACATGCTGTGAGAGGGCCCGGGAGAGCAGCCCACAGCAAGGAACTGCGGGGCCTCCAGAAGTTGGGACACCCCCCCTTCCGGCTTACAGACAGCAATAAGGTGGGGGCCTCAGTCCTTCAATAGCAAGGAACTGAATTTTGCCAAAAACCCAGTTTAGAAACAGGATTTTGGGCTCTGGGAAGGAGAAGGCCTGGCTGACGTCTCTATTACAGCCATGAGAAATTCTGAGCCCAGACTCCTGACCCAGGAAAACTGAGATAATAAATGTGTGTTGTTTTAAGCCCCTAAGTTTGCAGTAATTTACTACTCAGCACACAAAACTAATAAATCACCGCAGGCTGCCAACGGTGTTTTATAAACAGCCGACAAATGACTCTTGTGCTGTCTGTAGCCTCGTACTTCATATAACTATTTTCCTCACAACTCATTTTTCATTGAACTTTAGAAAATTTTTAACCTAGAATTATTCAATAAATGGTGTGTTTCTCTTTTGAAATTACTGTTTCCCCTAAAAATGCTGTACATACCACTGCTTCTCCTTTCTTCATGCCAAAGCACAAAACTACTCCTTCATGATCTCCAATAACCACCTGTAATAGATTGAAAAGAATCTACAATTATTATTATTATTATTATTATTATTATTTCCTATTAACTATATATGGAGAAAACAATATTCTCAATATATAAATGTGATTTTAAAAGCAGAAATCAGAAAATCTACGACACCCCCTCAAAAATTAATCCTCCAAAGAATCATAGAAAAGGCTAACTATTATAGAAGGCCATGGAGAGTGGTTATGGAAGGAGGTGGTCATATGTTCTGTTCCTACAATGTAAAAGCACAAGAGAATAGGGACAGAGATGGCAGGGAGGTCATTTCTTTTTTTCTTAATTGAAGTATAAGAACATTTTAAGATTAATTTTCAAAACATTACCAAATAAACGGTAACTCACTGATTTGATATTTTTTAAGCTTTTTTATTTTATTTTATTTTATTTTTTTATTTTTTTACAGAGGAAGGGAGAGAGATAGAGAGCTAGAAACGTCGATGAGAGAGAAACATCAACCAGCCGCCTCCTGCACACCCCCCACCGGGGATGTGCCCGCAGCCAACGTACATGCCCTTGACCGGAATCGAACCTGGGACCTTTCAGTCCGCAGACCAATGCTCTACCACTGAGCCAAACCGGTTTCGGCTATTTTTAAAGCTTTTTTAATGGAAAATTTTCAACATATGCAAATGTACACAGAATAACATAATGAATTCACATGTATCCATCACCCAGCTCTAGCAATGAACAATTATCCAATGTGGCCAATGAATTACTCTGAAATAAGTAGAAAAATAAGTAGAAAGGGAGATTTTAACATCTCTTTCTCAGCAACTGATCAAGAAGACAAAAGAAATAGATTATAAAAACAATTACTTTTGATCTAATATATAAGCATCCTATATAATAAAACCCTAATTTTCAAATCAACCGAACTGTGGAATGACCTGCAGAACAACCAGTCACTATCACATGCACTGATCACAGGGGGCAGATGCTCAACACAGGCGCTGCCCCCAGCCTGCAGGCCCTGATCATTGCTGGGGGGGGGAGGTACCACCAGGGCAGCCAATGCAGGTTTGAGCAGGGGCCCTAATCACACTGCTGGTCACCCCACTGATCAGCCCTGGTCACCGGGTAGGCCTAGGAAGCCTATCCGTGCATGAATCTTGTGCACTGGGCTTCTGGTCTATTTATATATGTAGGAGTGTGTGTGTGTGTGCGTGCGTGCGTGTGTGTGTGTGTGTGTGTGTGTGTGTAAATAAATAAGTCACTCATTCTAAGAATCCAAGTATAAATGTTCTTTTCAAGCATAAAATTGGCCTACTATTAGGACATAAAATGAATCTCAAATATAGTAACGTTGATATTGTGTAGACTTTGTTCTTAAGCCACTGATTCTTAACTTTCTACAGGGGATCACAAACCCCTTTGTGTATTTGATGAAAATGTGGACTTTCTCCCTAGAGCAATGAGCATTCACAAATAATTATGTGCACATTTTCAGATTCATAGATCTTTGAAAAGATGAAAAAACACATATTTAAGGTTTTGATTTTTTGACAATACACTACTCAAGAATTTGTACAACAATCTATTACAAATTCTTGAGTAGTTGTATTATTCCTAAATGGGTTCCTAGACAGATGGAAGTCAACAAGAACCTTTTAGGGAAATAATATCAGTAACCTGTGATCTCCATCATCAAATGAGAGTTAAGGGGAAAACAATCTAGTTTCATGTAAGAATGTCATGGATAAAGCAATAAAAATAATTAAATCTTATTAAATCGGGACCCTTGAATACATGCCTTTTTAAGATTTAGTGTGAAAAAATAGGAAGTGTGAATTAAACATGTCTGCTGTATACACAAAAAGCACTTCTATCATTGTTTGAGTGATAAGGGACACTATCCTTTTTTTTTTTCAAGAAACAACATTTAAAAAATATATATATTTTATTGATTTTTCACAGAGAGGAAGGGAGAGGGATAGAAAGCTCGAAACAATGATGAGAGAGATACATCAACATCCCCACCGGGGATGTGCCCACAACCAATGTACATGCCCTTGACTGGAATCGAACCTGGGACCTTTCAGTCAGCAGACCGATGCTCTATCCACTGAGCCAAAGCAGTTTCTGCTCAAAGAACAACATTTTTAACAATGAAAGAATAACCAGCAATTGTTGTTATTAACACTTGTTATTAACAAGTATTTCATGGACTTAAAAAAAAAACCTGACAGAAGTGAGCTTATTATTTCAAAGGAAAACCACTGACAATATTTGCTAATATGGTGAAGTTTGAGCTTTCAAGTAAAAATCAGTATTTTGGAAAACTTGTATCTGCCACTGTGAGACTGATAGCTTCAAAATTCTTAACTTTTCTGATGAGATCAGTAACACCAATAAATGTGACATGTTTTTTACTGATTTAGAGAGAGAGAGGAAGGAAAGAGAAAGAGAAACATTGACCAATTGTGAACAGCGGACCTTTAGGTGCACGGGGCAACACTTAACCAACTAAACCACACCGGCTAGGGCTAAATGTGATATGTTTGATATCCTACCTAATAAATGAGTAATATGTAAATTAACCATCACTCCACTACATCCACAAGCCACGCCCATGAGCCATGCCCATGAGCCACACCCACTAGTATGCGAATAAATCTAACCAAGATGGCTACAGCCACAAAGAGCAGGAGCAGGGCTTGGGTTTCCCAGGCAATGGAGGAAGCCAAGCTTTGCGCACACTCTGGCCAGTCCAGGCCTCTGCTTAAGGCTACAAAGTTTCAATTATAGAAGATACACAAACCCCAACAGAAATGGCTGCCCTCACATCACTGAGCGAGCAGGAGGCTTGGCTCCACTCAAGGCTACAAAGTTTCAATTGTAGAAGGAAAATAAATTCAAGATACCAGGGTGTCTGCTTGGGTCACTAGGGGGCATGGCCGGCCTGCAAACCACCACAGGCCCCTTGTCCAGGCGGCCTGCCCCATGCCTCAGGGAACTCCCACACTAATTTGGGACACCCTTCAGGGCAAACCAGCTGGCCCCCACCCATGCACCAGGCCTCTATCCTATCTAATAAAAGAGTAATATGCAGATTGACCATCACTCCAACATACAATATGGCTGCCCCATGTGGTCAAAGATCCTGCCCCCATGTGGACACAAGATGGCCAGCAGGGGAGGGCAGTTGGGAGGCACCAGGCCTGCAAGGGAGGGCAGTTGAGAGGGACCAGGCCTGCAAAGAAGGGCAGTTGGGGGCGATCAAGCCTTCAGAGGAGGACAGTTAGGGGTGACTTTGCCAGCAGAGGAGGGAAGTTGGGGGCAAACAGGCTGACAGGGGAGCAGTTAGGCATCAATCAGGCTGGCATGGGAGTGGTTAGGGGTGATCAGGCTGGCAGGCAGAAGCTGTTAGGGGCAATCAGGAAGGCAGGTAGGCGAGCAGTTGGGAGCCAGCAGTTTTGGATTGTGAGAGCATTCCTTGAGGGGTCCCAGATTGGAGAGGGTGCAGGCTGAGCTGAGAGACACACCCTTGCCCCTGTGCACGAATTTTGTGCACTGGGCCTCTAGTTCTATAATAAAATGTATTGCCCTGGCAGACACACGTATACACATAAATTATTCCAGAAAAACATAATACGATTTTAATAAGTTTGCTTATACTATTTACTAATTGTGCATAATCTATATATATAGTCTATAATATAGACTCTATATAGACAAAAGGTTTATATGCTAAGTGTCCCACTGACTGACTGACCACTATAACACGCACTGACCACCAGGGGGCAGACGCTCAATGCAGGAACTGCAGTGACTTGGCAGCAGCAGTTCTCGGGTGATGCACCCTGAAACCAGAGAGGAGAGACCCCAGTTCCTCAGGGGCAGCACAATCCCACCTTTAGCCATGGGTTATGTTGTTGCTGAGGCACTGCCGCCCCAAATCTGGTTTACTGCACACTGTATTTGCATTCCACACCCTGTATGACAGCAACTTTGCAGAGTGCCCTCTTGCAATCTGGGACCCCTCAGGGGATGTCGGAGAGATGGTTATGGCCCCATCCCCATAGGGCCAGACCAAGGGACCCCACCTGCCAGATGGACCCCTGCTCACTCCGCAGATGCTGGGGAGGGACTATGGAGGCTGGCTCCAGAGTGTGCCCGGCCCATCTCGCCCAGCTACCTTCTAATAAATTTCCTTTCAATGTGCACGAATCCATGCACTGGGTCATTAGTAAACTTATAATGTTCTAGAAAATGACTATTTGTAAATGTCACTTGATATTTCAACCTGTGTTCTAATCTAAAGAACTTCATTGCCATTTTCACAGTAGCATTGTAAAAAGAACAGTTTATCAATAAGGAAAGAAACACAAACCTCTCTGTGCAGTAAGGAGAGGTACAGAAATTGCATCTCTACAGTACCTTTTGTGGAGCGCTGCCTCTGGAGGCCGGCAGCAGCTTCATGGTCTTCTGTGATGTCACTCCCACCTGGAAACACAGCAGCACCCAGTGAATGTTCACTCAACTGTCCTCTAAGTCACTACATCAGAAATTAGCAGGAGCGGCAGATGCAAATCACAGAGAGTTTTACTTTCACTGCAATGATTAGTGATACAAAGTAATTATTACTATCAGTGATGTACTTGTTACCTAATAAAATACTTCGCAAAAGTCAGAACACAGGAAATAACCCCAAACAATAAAATTTACCTGTCAAAATTTATGCTGTCAAGTCAAAAAACTTTTTGTGTATGTATGTGATCTTACTAACAAGCTACTTCATGAAAAAATATTTCTGAAAGCCTTCTTTTACAAGTTCATACAGTTATTAAAGAGGTGTTTTTTTGTAAAGGAATTTAAAAATCTTGACTGGACACAGAGTAATTATTAGAAAGGCAACAAAGAAGATTTTTATTTTTTTTTTATTTTTGCTAAAACACAAAATATCCTGTTGGCAATGATGTCCAATAAAACTGATGCTGAAGATGGTTTTACAAAAGGTACAGAAGAGGAAAAATGGCTTGTTCCCAGGAGAACTGTCACCAGTGGTGCACTGAGAGCTAGGGGAGGAGGACCAGAGACAAGTTGGAGAAAATAACCAATCCATAAAGAATTCCCAGGCAGTGTAAATCTATAACGTTATTCTGCATGCCAGGGAGTGGTATTACAGTTTTAAAACATGTACTTGGGTTTGGACTTTGAAACATAAATCTAGGAAGGGACATGAAGGACGGCAGGAGGGAGGTGGGGCTGAAGGCTGGGGGCCCAATCCGAAGGCTGTTTCAAGTACCCGAGCAACTGACAGGGCGGGGGGGGTGAGGGGAAAGACCCACGGGGTCAATGGAGATGAGAAATGGGACCTATTCCAGGAGCGTTTAATTTAGATGAGCAAAGCAGGACGCGGTGACAGCGGGAGGCGGGCGAGAGCCGGCGGGAGCGCTCAGCATACGCCCCTGGCAGGTGCCGGCCACGCGTGCACCGCGGGCCTAACAGGCCGGCCGCGCCGCAGGACTGGGAGCGGACGAGGGAACGCGGCCGGCGCCACGGCTGTTTCCACGGCAACTGCCTCCTCCGAGCCCCGGCACCCTCCTCCATCACAGGACCATTCAGAATGTCCACGGGGATTCGGTACTTGCTGGCTGCAGTCAAGTCGGATGGGCCCGGCTTACAGTAAGAAATAGGGGCGCTCCGGGGAGGGTGCGGGGAGACGGGGACTCTGGGTCAGAGGGATCGGGGGTCGCGTCGGAGCCCGAGGCGCCAGCTTCCTTCCCAGACGCCGCGGACTGGAGCTGCCTGGAGGAGGGCGACCCGAGGGCAGCTCCCCGCCCCGCACTCGCCACGGGCCCGCTCCCGCACCGACGTCAGCGGAGGACCGCCCGCGGCCTCCGGGAGCGGGCCGCCGCCGGCGCCGCCCGCCCGCCCGCCCCTCGGTTTACCTGCACGTAGTCCGCTCGGTGCAAATGCAGATCCATGACGCGGCAGGGACGCGCCGGGCAGAGATGCCAAACCCCAGGCCTCCGAGGGAAACAGCCCGACAGCTCAACGCGAGTCCCTGGGAGGGGCGACCCCGGCCCAGCGGCCGCAGGGGGCGGGGGGAGGGATGCAATCACGGGCCTCGGCTACGGCGTCCGGTGTGACGTCAACACGCTCATGCGAATGGGCCGCCAACGGAAGGAAAGCCCTGCCCACTTCCCAGCCTGCTCCAATCAGAGGCGAGAGGGGCTGAGTGTGACAGGGTGGTTTCCGGGGAGACCGGAGACGCAGTCTTGGCTCCACCCCACCGTTGCCCTGAGCTGCACTTTTTAAAGTCTTTTTGAATGAAAAGGACCGATGTGAAGACCTATTTCTCCGACATTGGAAAGGATCCCTCAACGAATGTTCACCGTTATAGGCGTTAGCTTATTGCAGCAGTTCTCAAACGTTTGGCTTTAGGATCCCTTTACAATATTCTTACAAACTTTTGAGGGCCCTACAGATCTAGAAATTAGAAATTGGAACTGAAACTTTAAAAAATGTTTAAAAATAAAATCATTAAATATTTTTATAAAAATTAACATTTTCCAAAACTATTTACTGTCCACGAGGATAGTAAATAGATGGAGTCCCAATTCTACCTCTGCTTTCAATCTATTTGGTATATGTGTGTGGGTTCTGTTTGTTTGTTTTGTTTTTAATTATACTTTGCCATGTTTGCATTGGACAAATCTTTTTTAAAAATATATTTTATTGATTTTTTACAGAGAGGGATAGACAGTTAAGAAACATCGACCAGCTGCCTCCTGCACACCCCCTACTGGAGATGTGCCCGCAACCAATGTACATGCCCTTGACTGGAATCGAACATGGGACCTTTCAGTCTGCAGACCAACGCTCTATCCATTGAGCCAAACCAGTTTTGGCTGTGTGTGTGTGAGTGTGTGTGTGTGTGTGTTTTAAGTATATGAAGAAAATTTTATCCAAACTCAGCAAGTGGTAGTTTTTGAAAAGTTGGTTGCAATGTGGAATGTGGCTTCATCGTACAACATTCAAAAGTCCTATTTACTAATATCACCACGGATTTCATCAGAAAATATTTTAAGTATTGGAAAGCTGTCAACCTCAGATGGTGAATACAAATTTTGCAAAACTCTAACTTGTGAATAAAAGCTCAAATTTTAAACGGTAACATACCCATTGTTTTCCTTGAAATGATAGGTTTACTTCTTCAATTCACAACAAAGTGAATTGAATCCAAATATCCAAATCCAAATAATCATAATTTGTTAATTGTGCTTTCAAAAAAAATGTTTCATGAAAAAAAATAATGAGTTCAGACACCAGTGCTTTTCCTTGAGAGAACTCATGTACTTTGTTATTCAATAGAAATGATGCATGCATATTGACCATATCATCACATAGAATACTTAAAGACACTCAAGAATGAAGACTTGCCGAAACCGGATTGGCTCAGTGGAAAGAGTGTTGGTCTGCGGACTGAAAGGTCCCAGGTTCAATTCCAGTCAGGGGCATGTATCTTGGTTGCTCTTGGTTGCAGGCACATCCCCAGTAGGGGGTGTGCAAGAGGCAGATGATAGATGTTTCTCTCACATCGATGTTTCTAGCTCTCTATCCCTCTCCCTTCCTCTCTGTAAAAAAATTAATTAAAAAAAGAGTGAAGACTTAAAGTGAACAATTTTTACTGTTTCATAATGCACATTTTTATATGAAAATTATTCATCGTGCCCACATTTTGTTTCCTGACAATGTGGGCACGATGAATAAGAGACTACTGCTATAGTTTGAAACCACTGCTTTGACTCATGCTTAAGAACCAGCAGTTTTAACCTCCCAAGGCTTTTGTATCATCAGTGCAAATGTCAACACAGTGAAAAAGGCAAATAACATTTTAGTGTTATGGAAAATACAGTTTCAAAATCAGAGACCTCCTGAAAAGGCCATAGGAATCCTCAAACTACTGCTGACCTATGGGACCCAGGATCTGACCAGAGCTGACATTCCTTGACTCCTGTCCATCAGTCCTTCCTTATGCACACAGTGTGCTCCACCTCCAGAAAGGTGAATAAGATACTGTACCTTCCCTCGTTCCTGTAAACTGCTAGGGAAGAGTTCACAAATGATTGTGAGTCAAGAATTAGCCCTAGGTGGTTTGGCTCAGTGGATAGAGCACCAGCCTGCCACTGGAGGATCCCGGGTTTGATTCTGGTCAAGGCCACATGCCCAGGTTCGGGATCATCTCCAGTAGGGGTTGTGCAGGAGGAAGCTAATCAATGATTTCTTCTCATCATTGATGTTTCTAGCTCTTTCTACTCCCCCTTCCTCTCTGAAATCAATTAAAAAATATACTTTAAAAATAATAAAAACATATTGATTTAAAAAAATTAAACCCCGAGCCTGATCGGCGTGGCTGAGCTTTGACCTATGGATTTGGAGATCACAGTTCAATTTCCTATCAAGGCATATGCCCACGTTGTGGGCTTGATCCCCAGTGTGGGGTATGCAGGAGGCAGCTGATCAGTGATTATCTCTCATTATTGATGCTTCCATCTCTCCCTCTCCCTCTCTGAAATAAATAAAATTTGACTGGAATTGAACCCAGGACCCTTCAGTCTGCAGGCTGGTGCTCTATCCACTGAGCCAAATCAGCTAGGGCTATATATATATATATATATATATATATATATATATATATATATATATATATATATATATTTTTTTTTTTTTTTTAAAGAAACCCCTGAGAGTTGCTTCTTAGAAAGATAAATCATTTCCAACAGAAGAATCTGAGGTTTTGCCCAGGTTACAAGCTGTCCCCGGTCATTCTTTTTCTGAGACTAATATAACCACGTTAAAATAAATAGTAATACCTTGAGATAGGTTAGCTCTGTAACAATTTGGGAGAATATATATTAATTTAGATTCAACAAAAATACAGATAAATTTTAGAAGTAAATTGAAAAATAGACATAGAGGAGATAGGATAAAGCAGAATTGTATGGAATTTAGGGGATTGGAAGGTGTATTAGAAAGATAAGGACACCATAACAAAGGACCACCAGCTGGATGGCTTCAACAACAGAAATTCATTTTTTTACAGGATCTCACTGGCCAGGAGTACAAGATCAAGATGTCGGGAGGGAACCGAACCGATCTCCTGAGGTCTCTATCTTTGGCCTCTAACCTCTATCCTCTAGCCATCTTCAAACTGTGACCTCACCTGTCTTCTTTCTTCGTCTGGGTCCTAATATCCTCTCCTAATAAGGGCACCTGTCCTATCAGAGTAAGCCATACTCTAGTGACTTCATTTTAATGTAATTATCTCTTAAAGCCCTATCTCCATATTCAGTCGCATTCTGAGGTCCTGGGGTTAGGACTTCAGCAAGTGAATCTGGGGTGGGGGGAGGGCACATACAATTCAGCCCATAACAGAAAGGAAGGTACCTAATCTGTGTGGAGAGTTCTACAGTTGTGGGAGGCAGAACTTAAACAATGCTGTTAGCTGTATCTTTATTCAAGACTCTGAGAACCCTACGCCAAATGTCTCCAGCTGAATCTGACACATTTCCCCAACCCCCAAATGGGAATATTACTAAATATTCCATTTAAGACGTCCACACTTACAGTCCTAGATAAGTCTGTAAAATTGAGAGTATTGTTGTAATATAGTAGAGAAACATATAACAATGAAAAAATTCAATATTTTATTCAGTTCTGAGGCATAACATTAAATACAGAAAGTCTGAAAAACATTTAAGACAAAGTACTATTAGAATAGCATAAAAGTTAGTGAAATAGTCTACAATGGTAGCAAAAATGTATAAAGTTCTCTTTTTAATTTGTTTAAATCCCAAGAAGTAGAAATTAAATCATATTTAAAGAGTTTTATGTGGTTCTACTTAATGCTCGTTTTGTCTTCATGTCTAGAAAGCCTTGCTGTGTGAGAGCAATGAACTTAAAGTATCATCTTTTAAACCATGTCTAGGGCCTATAAAACTACCTTTGAGTTTGGTCACAATTCCTATTCCTCTCAGTCTTAATGCAAACAGATGGAACAGGAGGTTAAGCATAACTCTATAAGCCATTTAAGCCTAACTGCAGTAATGCAATTGAGTGTTTCATGGTCTGTGAAGAGATGAGGGAACTTACTGGCCTGCTAAAGCCCTGAGGCATTGTAGATATTACCAGCATTCAGCTCAGTTACACACTAAGCCGAGAAGATACATCACAACCTGTTTTGTGTAAAAAATATAAGCTCAACGTTTTGATCAGATAAATGATGCCAAGCATTGTGAGCAATGGCAAGGAGAGGCCTCCAAGGGCACTGACATCCACCCGCTGATGGTTGGACAAACCGCTCCAGGTCCACAGCCACTGCTCTGTCCTATTTCTTCCCGGAAGCATGCCCTCCAAAACGCAGAGGCAGAAATCAGGAGGTTATAACAAAATAACAACCCTACACAGCCCCCTTAAAACAATTCCCTGTCCTGTGACTAAATTCACATGAAAAACAACAAATGAAAATCTAAGACAGAAAACAGTCTATCCTTTAGAAAAATCTTTAATAAGTTACTTTGAGCAATTCTATGAAACTTCAACATGATGATATTTTCTATTAATCCATTTCATGGTTAAATTCTTCCCCAGGCTCAAAGGTTCTAGGATTATTGGTGATGCCAAAAATTCTAAGAAAATCTGATCAAGTCATAGCTGCTTATCAGTTGTTTTCAGTTTCTATTAAAAAAAACAAACAAAACAAAAAACGCTTCAGCACTTGGACAAGAGAAGGTGTGCTACATAGTTTTGGCCTTTATTTGTATTTGTACTTTGTTGGCAGTTCAGTGCAGGTGGTTTCAACAACATTTACTTCGCGCTCCTTTGTACCAGGCACTGTACTAGATGCTGAGACACAAAGATGAGTAAGACATAGTCCTGTCCCCAAGGAGCTTACTCACAGTAAGATGTAGTAGAGTTCACTCTAAAATAGACAAAAATGGCAACCATTGGGCCTTCCCATACAATATCATGTCGTCGTTTGTAATGCCAAGGCAGACAAGGCCAATGAAGATCATGTACATGTGATAAAACAGTAAAATCATGAAGACTTAACTTTCAAAAGATTCACATGATAAAGGTAGGTAACACTAAACATGTACACTATGGTTTTTCAAGTACTTCATACTTAGAAATATTATTGCCCACATTTGCACGATAGTCCAAGCAGCAGTCCAGGCTCAACGTCACTCACACCTCAGCGAGCTGGGGCTCAGCTTCTCGCTGAGCTTGTGAATTAGCATGGCCAGCTCCTCTGTCGCCTGGCTCTTGTCCTCCAACAGTTCATAACGAAGGCTGGAGATATCTTGCTTGATTTCTTTTAGTTCGCCTGAAGTATGGGTATGAAAGAAACACATAATTGGTCATTTTCTCTTTGGATTTAGAAGAGGACAAAGAGTGAAATTCCTATGATATAAATACATTTGCCCCATAACGTCACCAAAATAGATTTTCCCCTTTAAAACATGTCTGTCTTTAAAAATATGGTGACCTTTGTAAAAAGCTATAAAAGTAGTCCAGCTGTTTTTAAATAGGAAAGCGGATATCGTCCTGTGGCTCAGCCAGCGTTGAATTTGGGGTGGCTTCCCTCTCATCTGTCCTAGAGGCAGGGCCTCCTTCCCGTCTATAGGAAGGCTCTTGGGTTCCCTCAGCCATGCAGGTCGGCTACAGAGATACTCTCCAGTGGCCAGTGTGGAAGGGAATCCCAGCAAAACAAAATGCTATTAACAATGAATCAATTTATTTAACAGGCAAAGCCATGGAAGAAGTAAATGTAGGTCCAGGTTGAAGCAAGGGAAAGAAAGGAAAAAGAAGGAGCCTAAGTGTTTATTAGGGAAGGCCATGGCAACGAACGTGGTGTCAAGGAACAAACAGATCAGTCTGTGGTGCACAGAGGGTGGGCACGGAAGGAAGTGAGGAGCAATGGTGAATTAATGTTCGGCCAGGGCAACACTTGGCTGTGTGGGCATCATGGGCGTCTCTACAGCAGATTTTTGGCAATTAAAACACAACAGTTCCCAGAACTCAGCTTGGCAGTATTTGGAGCATTTGTCGATTGCAAAGAAAAACTGGATTCTCTTGCAAATAATTGCAATGGAGATAAGCCCTTAATCTTGAAAGTGGAACCATGAAGCAGCAATTTATCTCAAATCATTTCAGCAATCCAAGAAATTATTCTTCAAATTATTGGCATTTTAACAGCTTTTTAAAATATATATATATATATATATATATATATATATATATATATATATGTATATATATTATTGATTTTTACAGAGAGGAAGGGAGAGAGAGAGTTAGAAACATTGATAAGAGAGAAACATAGATCAGCTGCCTCCTGCCCACCCTCTACTAGGGATGTGCCTGCAACCAAGGTACATGCCCTTGACCGGAATCGAACCTGGGACCCTTCAGTCCACAGGTCGGCACTCTATCCAGTGAGCCAAACTGGTTTCAGCACTTTAACAGCTTTTTAATGAGAATCACATGTAAAGCCTACCTTTCACGATCTTTCCTGGTATCTTTATGATGTTTTTAAAGTACCATTTCTACATTCATTATTTATATAAAGGTCAGAATCTTTTCATTTTTTTAATTTTATTTATTTATTTATTTATTTATTTATTTATTTATTTATTTATTTATTTTTAGGAATTCTAACTCCAGAACCCTAGTGAACCCACAATATCCTCCCTACAGTATCCTTCTCCCTCTTTCTGAGTTACGGGGCACTGCACACTAAGTGTATTCAGTCTGCCAACTAGGGGAAACAAATTACCCAACCTCTTTTGACTTTAGTTTCCTCATTTATAACAGGAGTTGGTTCCACTATGTGATACACTTTCTTAGTTAGAACCTGGTTCACAGCGCCAATTCTCCTTCACCCATGTGCAGGCTGTGGGAGACAGCTCCTTGTTTCTGATGCTGCCTCAGCCACCCCGTTCCCCAGCACCTAGCTTTGTTTTGCTTTCAGGGAGTGAAGGAACTGATCAATTTCCCAGTCCAGCCCTGCCTCCATCACACTCTCTAGGTCCCCCTGACTGGATTTTTGCTGGCTATCATTCACATCTCTTCAGATTTTTTTTTACAGACACATGCCACAGGATTGACTCAGATTTGCAAGGTTCCTTTCCTTAATCAAATACTGGTTTCAAAGCTCAGCAACAGTTTTGTTGAGTTTAACTTTTTCTTTTCTTTTTTTCTTAACAGTGCCAATAGGTCTATTTGCATCTGACTGGTGTTGCAAACTATAGATTTGAACTCATTGTTCCAGGTTGATTTCTTTTCAACTCCAGGCATTGGCCTACACCCCAGCCTTCGATGAAAACATTTCTAGTACACAACGGATGCGCTGCCTAGGATTTACCTGGAAAAGTAGGCACGTTGAAGTAAGGAGCCAAGGAAAAACGTGGAAGGCAAGAGAAAAACAGATGGGAAAAATGGGCTAGAGGTTTCTTTTTGGACAACAAAATAAAGATCTGTCTGAAGAAGTGTGGGTTCTGTCCCAGCAACCACTATTTCACTTGCATCACTGGGGAAATGTTAACACTTGTGTGAACTCACTGAAACTCCCATCTTACGTTAATAGGAAATTGAAAGAAAGACGGCAGTCTTCACATTCTAAGAATCAGGGCATTTGGAGTAGAGATAAATTGTCGCTGACTGACATTTTAAAAACTGTTTCTTTAAAATGACAGCATTTTAGAAATGTAAGGTAAGATTCTCCTGTCAATCTTGGAAGGACCCAACCTGCTCCCTGAGATTGGATTTTAAAGGATCCTTCACTGTGCTGTTTCCCAAGTTTGTGCACTTAGTTGTCAAAGGATGTTTCTCGGTTCGGGGATGCTTACCTTCATTCACTTCATCATTCTCTTTGTCTACTTGGGCTTTCAAAACATACCGCTTTATGAGCCTTTTCATTATCTGCTGTTGGGAAAGAAGAAATGATTCTGTCACCAACGGCACCCTGCTCTCCAAGGAGCTTTACATTCCTGCAAAGCAAGCAGGCCAGGGGGGAGGTGTTTTATGTGACTGTTTGCAGAAGAACCCCAGGTTTCCCACCTTTTACTGAGACTGACTGCCCATGCCATCCCACCCCAGGGACAGAAGGAGCTTCACACACGGTTCAGGTGGAAGAGTTCAGTGCATAGTTTCTCTTTCCAACACAATTTATCTCTAAGTTGTGATGACAATACATTGTCATCTGTAGACATTACCTTGTTTCTCATTGCTGTGGTTCCTGTTTTTAAACAAAACCAAATCTATGCTCAATAGGGAAAACTTAGAAAATACAGAGAACAACAAAGAAATACACAAATTCATCAACTATCCCACCATCCGAAGAGAATCTCTGTTGGCATTTTGGCATATGTCCTTCCAATACCTTTTTTTTAAGTGTTGTACATATACTAATCACTATAGAGATTGTGTTTTATGTTTTTTAAATACCATATATTCTGTTATATTGTATGCTTGCCTCTCCTAGCAATATATAGTGTAAATATACTCAATCTAAATATATGCTCTTGCAGGATAATTGTTTTCCTATATGGAAAAAAAATCACACTGGAGCCCTACTTCCTATCATACGCACAAAAAATTAATTCCACATGCATCTTAAATGTGAATTCCACATGCATTTCAAATTCCTCAAAAGACAGTATAGGAGAATCTGTTTGTAAATTCAGTATAGAGCTGTGAGTTTTTCAATAAGATAAAAATTCTAATTACAATAGAAAGGATTAATAAATTCAACTTCATTACAATGAAAACTTCTGTTAATAAAGATACCATGAAGAAAGTAGAAAGTCAAGCCACAAACTGGGAGAAAATATAGGCAACACTTGTGACTGATAATGAATTTGGATCCAAAATATATGAAGAACTTTAATCCAATATGAAAAACTCAACCCAACAGAAAAAATGGCAAAAGAGACATGTGCAGAAAAGGAACAGTGAATAGTCAATAAGCACATAAAACAATCCTCAGCTATTTTCTTGGGAAAAAGCAAATTACAATGAAAAGGAGATAGAATTTCACATCTAAAAAGGGAAAAATTAACACATCTTATAATGGCAAGTGTTGGGAAGGATAGGTATCAATGGAATTTTATACTTCAGAGCTTTTATACTTTTTATAAAATTTTATACTTTTTCAACCTTTTTCATCTCATGGAGCACATAAAATAATAACCAAAATTACTAAAATAGGTATGATTTTGACTCATCACACTGGAGCCATACTTCAGACCAGGCACACAAAAATTAATTCCACATGCATCTTAAATGTGAATTCCACATGCATTTCAAATTCTTCAAAAGACAATATAGGAGAATAAGTTTATAAATCCAGTGTAAGTGTTTCAGTGAGATAAAAACTTTTGATTTTATTGTTTTGCTATTATTGTGTTGGCTATTATCATTTTTTAATTTGACAATATGAGGGGAAGGACACCAGTGCCCTGACTAAGTAGTCAGGTAGTCCATGTTTTACTGAGTCTTGCGGCACACGGGTTGAAAATCGCTGCTTTAGAGGCATGCGTATAAATAGACCATTTTGACAAACACTGGCATTTTCTTTTGGAGTTGAACTTTTGCATGCATAGCCTTTCACTCAGAAAGTCTGTCTAGACCTTCGTCTAGTATGTAAAGAAGCTTCATACATGTATGTGGACCAAGAGGCATAAATAACGTTTATTGTAATCTTGTCCAAAATAGCAAAATAAAACAAAAAACTGAAGACAATCAAAACAAGTATCAATAGGAGACCAGACAAATCACGGTAAGTTACACAATATAATGTCATTGTGGTCACTAATAAAATTGATGAGCCATAGCCACACACAACAATAAAGATGAATCTTAGAAGCATAAATGTTGAATGGAAAATTCAAACTGAATTCACGAAGTATGAAATAATTCTATAAAGCTCAATGTATTTTTGGGATTATCTATATGTGCAATAAGCCTATATTTGAAAAGAAAACCAGAGTGAGAAACCCCAACTTCAGGCTAGAATTACCTGGCGGCAAGGTGTGGGCCAGGGACCAGATCATGTTGTCAGGTAGGAGGTGGCTTCATAGGTGTGTGGGTAGTTATACCTCATAACTTATTATATGACACATATTCTTCTGAACATATCAAATGTCACAAAAGATAATGAAGAGAAAAATTGCCTGAACTAAAGTGCAGGTACAGTAGGCCTTCCTTTATCTGTAGGGGATTGCTTCTAAGGCCTCGCACTAGATACCTGAAATCACTAAACTGAATATATACTGTTTTCTCCTACACATAAAAACCTATAATAAAGTTTAATTGATAAATTAGGCAATTTCACTGAGAGAAGACTCATTCTTACCGTTGACCTTAGCAACCCCAGCATATGACATATTTTCTTTACTTATTAAGTGGAGAACTTCCATATTTTCCCTTACCAGCTTCTCTCTGTCATATCCAATTGCTAGCATCACTACTATTGCACTTTGGGGCCGTTATAAAACCAAGGGTGACTTGAACACAGGCACTGTGGCACCTCCACAATCCATCTGATGACTGTGGATTAGTCAATCCACTAAATGACTTATGGGTGAGAGGTCTATCCTGGACAAAGGGCTGAGTGATGTCCTGGTTGGGACAGAGCAAAATGGCAAGAGAGTTCATCATGTTAGTAAGAAAACACACAATTCAATTTATGATTTGTTTATTTCTGGAAATTTCCATATAATATTTTTGGATTGCAGTTGACGGCAGGCAACTGAAATCTCAGAAAGTGAAACCATCGATGAGGAGGAATACTGTATTGGGAGAATGAAAAATATGCCTCAGGTTTAAGGAAGCAGAAATTATGAACCTAAGTGATCTGTTAGAGGCCAAGGTCAAGTAAAAGGATCTGGGTTGACCCAAAGGATCTGTAACAGAGAATAATGACAGATCAAGAGGTGCTCATGCTATGGAGCAGGAAAAGCCCACCTTATCAGCCACAGTAAAATATAAAACCAGTTGGGCTCTGTGGACTCCAGACCCCAGAACTAACTCTGCGGCCAGTAGTGAGCCTGGTAGTGAGCCAGGTAGTGAGTCAGGTAGTGAGCCAAGAAGTGAGCCTGGTAGTGAGTCAGGTAGTGAATCAGGTAGTGAGCCTCGTAGTGAGTCAGGTAGTGAATCAGGTAGTGAGCCTCGTAGTGAGTCAGGTAGTGAATCAGGTAGTGAGCCTCGTAGTGAGTCAGGTAGTGAATCAGGTAGTGAGCCTCGTAGTGAGTCAGGTAGTAAGCCTTGTAGTGAGTCAGGTAGTAAGCCTCATAGTGAGTCAGGTAGTGAGCCAAGTAGTGTGTCAGATAGTGAATCAGGTAGTGAGCCTCATAGTGAGTCAGGTAGTGAATCAGGTAGTGAGCCTGGTAGTGAGTCAGGTAGTGAGCCAAGTAGTGAGTCAGGTCGTTAGCCAGGTAGTGAGCCTGGTAGTGAGTCAGGTAGTGAATCAGGTAGTGAGCCTGGTAATGAGCCAAGTAGTGAGTCAGGTAGTGAGCCAGGTAGTGAGCCAGGTAGTGAGTCAGGTCGTTAGCCAGGTAGTGAGCCTGGTAGTGAGTCAGGTAGTGAGCCAAGTAGTGAGTCAGGTCGTTAGCCAGGTAGTGAGCCTGGTAGTGAGTCAGGTAGTGAATCAGGTAGTGAGCCTGGTAATGAGCCAAGTAGTGAGTCAGGTAGTGAGTCAGGTAGTGAGCCAGGTAGTGAGTCAGGTAGTGAGCCAGGTAGTGAGTCATGTCATTAGCCAGGTAGTGAGCCTGGTAGTGAGTCAGGTAGTGAGCCTGGTAGTAAGTCAGGTAGTGAATCAGGTAGTGAGTCATGTCATTAGCCAGGTAGTGAGCCTGGTAGTGAGCCAGGTAGTGAATCAGGTAGTGAGTCATGTCATTAGCCAGGTAGTGAGCCTGGTAGTGAGTCAGGTAGTGAATCAGGTAGTGAGTCATGTCATTAGCCAGGTAGTGAGCCTGGTAGTGAGCCAGGTAGTGAATCAGGTAGTGAATCAGGTAGTGAGCCTGGTAGTGAGTCAGGTAGTGAGCCAGGTAGTAAGTCAGGTAGTGAACCAGGTAGTGAGTCATGTCATTAGCCAGGTAGTGAGCCTGGTAGTGAGCCAGGTAGTGAATCAGGTAGTGAGCCTGGTAGTGAGTCAGGTAGTGAATCTGGTAGTGAATCAGGTAGTTAGCCTGGTAGTGATCCTGGTAGTGAGCCTGGTAGAAAGCCAGGTAAGTGAGTCAGCTAGTGAGCTAGGTTGTGAGCTTAGTAGTGAGTCAGGTAGTGAGCCTGGTAGTGAGTCAGGTAGTGAGTCAGATAGTTAATGTGTAGGGAGTTAGATTGTGAGCCTGGTAGTGAGCCAGGTAGTGAGCAAGGGAGTCAGGATGTAACAATGAACACAACCTTTACTACAGTGAACTTGACTGGAACAGTTCACACTGACGGGTGAACTTATCAGGGGTAAAATTAAGTTTCGGGGGTAGTGTAGGCAGATTCCTATAGAAAGAAAGGTATATGAGTTAATTTAGCTTGAAGAGTAAACTATTTTCAACAAATAGTGCTGAGACAATGAACTATCTCTGTGGGAAACTTAAATTTTGGTCTCTACCTGGCACCATATGCCAAAAAGAAAAAGGAGCCAAATGGACAAAAGATCTAAATGTGGATTAAGCTGCCACTAGCAATTGGGGGCAGCCACTGCTCCTCAGGGCTTGGTGACAGTCATAAACCAGTACTGGACTCACACATACTGCCTCCTTATCCCCACCAGGAAAAAGGCTGAGGCATGGGAGGGGGGACAGAGGTTATTCTCTCCCTTCCCTGTGGAAAGAAGAGGGTGTCCCTCAGCCAAGGGAAGGGGGAGATACAAGGCAATTATTCATAGAGATCAGGGTTGCCTAAACAAAAGGGAGCCAGGCATCCCGTCCCTGCTAAATGTCCATTCCAGCAGACCTGCTCCCGGCAACTCTCAGATAGAAAAAAAGATCCAGTATAAAAGAGAAACAGCCATGAGGTTGGCCTGTGTTTTCATTACCTGCCAAACACACATCTCCACTCTGTTGCGTGGAAGTCAGTCATACCCATCAGCGGGAAAGGACAGTCTGTTTATAAACGGGAACAAGACAACGGCTATCCCAATGGGAAGGGGGGCAATTGGATCCATGTCCAGTCAGAGCCAGATTTCTAGGTCAGGGAGTGCGCAGAGGGGATGCAGCCCACAGACTCTTCCAAGCCTTCGCCTGCCCTCGTGGCCGGCACCCGAGCAGCACTGTGGTGCCTGCCACCCAGAGGACATGGCAGTGTGGTCACTGGTAGTGAGTCAGGTAGTGAGTGATGACGAAAGGATTCAGGCAACACCACAGCTAGTCCCAGAGGCAGTCTTTTCTAAACCCGGCTGAGTGAACAGAAGCTGCTTAAACTGGTGAAGCTTCCATTTCCTAATCTATTTAATGGGGGGGTAATAAACTAACCCATAAAGTGTGCAGACTGAGTAACTGAATGCATGTAAAAGCAACAGCTCCTGCTTAGAAAAGGTCAGCTCACCCAGCCGGCGTGGCTCAGTGCTTGCACGTTGACCCATAAACCAAGAGGTTATGGTTCAATCCCTGGTCAGGGCACATGTCCAGGTTGCAGGCTTGATCCCCATTAGGGGTCATGCAGGAGGCAGCTGATCAATGATTCTCATCATTGATGCTTCTCTCTCTCCCTCTCCCTCTCCTTCTCCCTTCTTGTCTCTCTCTAAAATCAATAAAAACATTTTTTTAAAAGGACAGGTTAGCTCTTGTTAGTATTATTTATAAAGATAAAAATTAAAGATGAAGATGTTTACATTCCCTGGCACAATCTCTCTAAAATATTTATGTTATCTGAAACCATGCTGGGAAAAGTCTGTGAAAACTAACATTTCTGGCCAGAGGATGATAATAGGAAAAGAAAATGTCTTTTTAAAATCCAGGCTCCCTAGAAACATCCTGGGCAAAGCCACTCAGATTAAACTCCCTCCTTGAGGGAAAACAGGAAGCCTATTATCTCCATTTCATCTTTAAGCTGCAGGGAAACTATGGCTATAAGCTGACATTTCCCCCTTCCAAATTAGATGTGTTTTCAGCTTTCCACAAAAATTTCTACTTTCATATTTACAGCTTAAATATACTCATCACCAAGTCTGAGACTGTCTATAAAGCAAGAATACACCTCATGTTTGTTTGAAATCAGGTTCCTCACATGTGACTCGACCTGAAAACAGTCCATCCCTTAGCTCAGGTTGGAAAAATAATGCATGTGAATTCCAAAATGATGTGCAACCCTAACTAGCGGCCAAAGTTAGCCATTTCCACTGTTAGTTAATTCTTTAGAGATATTCCAAAAATGCTCTGAATTGTGGCAACAACATTAGAATTAGTGTCTCCCAAAGGTGACCACTTTAAAGGAAAAATCCCCGCCTAGCGGATTAAGACCTGGAATTTCGTAGGTAAGTCATCTATTATAATCACACTGTGTAAAATGGAAATCCATAACAACTAAACCAACTGTTTCTATCACTCATAGAGTCCATAATACAGAGATTTTATTTAAATATAATCAAGTTCTTTCTGTCAAGTTTAGTTGGTGTCTGCAGAGCTGACTGAGACTTCTTTCTCAGAGTTCCTCTTTTTCTACTATCACTTTTTGGGAGGCACAGATTACCCCACAGGCACAGGGAATTCTTTTCCTTAGAAAATATGAAATGTAGAGGGTTCTGGAGCCGGCTTTTAGCAAGGATCATCTCATTTAGAAGCATAACAATTTTCAGCTGCAAGAAGCTTGAGTTTGACAGTGAATTTGGGAATCTCTCTACTTCTTCCAAATTACTCAAAAGCAACAACAACAACAAAAATAAACAGAAAAAACAAGCTCCTTCTTTAATGGAGCTTAGAGGCATCCTTACCTTTTATTAGAAAGCCTATAAAAGGTCGACTGGGGGTGTGGGGCAATGTTAAGAGCAGTCATGCCCTAATCAGTTTGACTCAGTGGATAGAGTGTCAGCCTACAGACTGAAGGGTCCCAGGTTCTATTCTGCTCAAAGGCATGTACCTTGGTTGTGGGCACATCCCCAGTAGGGGGTGTGCAGGAGGCAGCTGATCTATGTTTCTCTCTCTCTTCCTCTCTGTAAAAAATCAATAGAATATATATTCATGGCTAAGGGCTTCCCTTGACTTCATGATATCAATTCTACAGAAGCTTGGACCACTGGGTTGAAGGAGAAATTATAGAGAAAAGCCATGTTTACCAGAAGTACTCAGTGAGACAGAGATGACAGATAAGCTGAAAATTTTTAAGAAGGGAAAAAATAAAATCATCATAAAAATGAAAGATATAGTAGAAGTAGCATACATGAAGATAGGCAGGATACAATACAATCCTATCTAATAAAAGAGTAATATGTAAGTTGATCATCACACCAAGACACAAGATGGCTACCCCCATGTGGACATAAGATGGCTGCCATAAGATGGCCAGCAGGCGAGGGCAGTTGTGGGAAATTAGAGGTGACCAGGCCAGCAGAGGAGGGCAGTTGGAGGGGGACCCAGGCCTGCAAGGGAGGGAAGTTGGGGGAGACCAGGACAGCAGGGGAGGGCAGTTGGGGGAACCAGGCCTGCAGGGGAGAGCAGTTGGAGGGACCAGGCCTGCAGTGGAGGGCAGGTGGGGGGGATCCAGGCCTGCAGGGGAGGGTAGTTGGGGGGACCAGGCATGCAGGGGAAGGAAGTTTGGGGGGCAGACCTGCAGGGGAGAAAGTTGAGGGGGAAAGGCCTGCAGGGGAGGACAGTTGGGGGGGACCAGGCCAGCAGGAGAGGGCAGTTTAGGGGAACCAGGCCTGCAGGGGAGGGCAGTTGGGAATCAGCAGTCCTGAGTTGTGAAAGGGATGTATGACTGCCCAAGATTGGGCTGATCTGGGATTGGGCCTAAACGGGAGGTCGGACATCCCTCAAGGGGTCCCAGATTGGAGAGGGTGTAGGCTGCACTGAAGGACACCACCACCCTGTGCACAAATTTCGTGCACTGGGCCTCCAGTATGAGAATAAGAGAGAAGCCAAAAGTAGAAATGGATGAAAATTCAAAAGGAATAGAGGAAAAAATGGTAGCTCTGGAAGACAGGCAAAGAAGACTCAGTGGGCATCTAATTGGTATCTTTGAAGAAGGAACCCCAAAAACATATTTCAGGATATAATTCAAGAAAATTATTCGGAGATAAAAGAAGACTTAAATGTGCAAATTGAATGGCCTTCCTGTGTGCCAGAAAAATTCACACAGATAGACCTACAGAACAATCAATAGCAAGTTATTGGATTTAAAAGATTGAAAAAAAAAAAAAATCTGGGTCATCCAAACACAACGAAGGCCAACTATAAGCCAAAACCAATCACGCTGGCCTCCAACTCTTTCCCATGAACGTTCCATTGTAGGAACAGAGGGACAATGTTTACAAAGACATTAAGAAAATGAAGTCATGTCTAAGAGTGTTACAGCTAGTCAGTATAAACACAAAGAAAATAGGAAACAGCTGAGAACATGAAATAACTCAAAAAACATAATTTCCATGGCTCCCCTTGAAGAAGCTACAAGAAGACAAATTGACAACAGAGAGATTAATAGAAAACTATGGCAAAAAAAAATGGTGGTGAGTATTGACTGTTTAATTGTGATCCTATCAAGGTAGTGAAGAGGATCAAAACATGGCACCCCAAATATGTCACACCGGGATAAGGATTATTTTGAGCTAAAGGCGACTGAGAAACAGAAAATGCAGAAAGAGCTCTCTGTCGTCTTCCTATCACCTAACAGCAGGATGGGCATGTCCTTTCTGAAGGTTTGGCCCTCCACTCTCCCGCATCCTCACTAAGACAGGAAGCTGCCCTGAGATAATCTGCAAAACAAACCCTCCCAAAGTCACCTGCCTCTTCCATTACTTCCCAATATGCTTACCTTCCCATGGTTTACCACCACCCCACCACCCCACTCAGAGCCCAACCTCCTTTCCTTTGTCTTGTCACTTCCCAAGAGAGTATATAAGCCCCACATTCTAGCTGCCTCTTTGAGTTACTGGTCACCGGGGGCTCTGCGTGTGTAAAGAAGCTGTTTTTATCTCCCCCCCCCCCCCCCGCCCCGTTAAGCCATGTTCTGGTAGTTCACTTCACAGGCCTTTGGTGCTGAACTTAAGGGGTAGAGGAAGGTGTTTTTTGGTTGTGTGCGTGTTTTTAACTCTCCTATCGTTCTAGTGACTTAACTAGCAAAAGCTGGGAGGAGAAGGGGAACATGATAAAAGAGAAAATAAGCCACTCATATCTTACTGTGGAGGTCAAAAGACTACAATTGAAACTTGTAAACCAAGTAACAGAGCTATCGGTAGGTGTAAAGACATAAGGATACACATCAACACAGGTAACATAATCCACTTCAGCTCAAACAGTCAGATCTGGTTCCCTTTTTTTTTTTTTTTTTTTTTTTTTTTTTAATGATACTGAGTACTCCAAGTTCTGAACACTTGGAAAGGTATGTCATATTCACGAAAAGGAAGACAGAATATTATAATGATTTCATTCTTAAGTTAACACAATCACAATAAGAATTATCAGCAGGATATTGTGCAAATTGGACAGGCTGACTCTAAAGTTCAAATAAATAAACAAGGGAGAAAAAATGGAAAAATTATGCGAAATATGAGTCCTAAAGTAAGGACATAAGGGTGTTTATATCTTATGTGTTTTATTTTCTTTTAAACTGTAATAATTAAAATAATGTGGATCTACAGCATCGAAAGCCTAAAAATGTATCTAAATAGATATAATAATTTAGTAAATAATAAAAGTGGTATTTTAAATCAGTAGAAAAGATGCCCAAGAATATAATCATCTGGAAAAAAAATAAATTAGAATCCCCACCTCACATGTTGCATCAAAACATATTCTATGCGGATCAAATATCTTCAGGTAAAAAGTTAAAACCACAAAAATACCTGAAGTCAAAAAATTTGTAAAGTTGACTGATTACACAAAGATAAAAGTGTTGGGAAAAACATTAAACATTTAATAAACATTAAAGAGTCACGCAACACACTGGCGGTGGAAGGGGGTAAGGGGAAATTCAGTTCAGACCACAGACGATGGACTGATTTTCTTAAAAGAATGTATTGATTCTTAAAAGAATTCCTCTTGCCAAAACCAGTTTGGCTCAGCAAATAGAGCGTCGGCCTGCGGACTGAAAGGTCCCAGGTTCGATCCCGGTCAAGGGCATGTACCTTGGTTGTGGGCACATCCCCAGTAGGGGTTGTGAAAGAGACAGCTGATTGATGTTTCTCTCTCATCGATGTTTTCAACTCTCTATCCCTCTCTCTTTCTCTCTGTAAAAACTCAATAAAATACATTAAAAAAAAATCTTCCTCATTCCAACCTATAACCACCATACTTTCTCTTAAAAAAAAAAAAAAAAAAGGAATTCCTTTTAATATATAGGGCTTTTTCCTATATATTAAAAGGAATTCCTTTTTCCTATATATTAAAAGGCAAATATATATTGGGTCTTAAGCATAAAGAACACTAAAAGTAAAGAGATGGCCAAGTTCATTCATGGTAAAGAATGCAAAGCAAAACTGCACTGTGATGCCATTTTCACCCATCTGGGCAAGGTAAGAACCACTGGCGACAAGCACACTGCTGGAAAATTAAGGAGAATGGGCATTCTCAGAATGTAAACTGGTACACGTTCCATCAAAATCAGTTTGCTAATAGTTGAACAATTATAGAATGCACTTTTTCTTTAGCCAGACAGTGCTACAGACATGCACAGTTAAAATGCCATGTATGCAAGGTTGCTTGCTGTAATAGCTCATAGTGGCATAGACTCCCTTTCCACCAAAATGATAAACGAAGTCAACCATATAATGGAATATAATATAACCATCAAAAAGTCAGACTTTGGGAATCAGGGTGCCATGCAATTTTGCAGAATTTACTGCTTCCAAGAAAACTGTATAGAGAACTATAATCATTGATTGTCATCACCACATATTATAAAACTCCTTGCTCCTCATTCTTCCAATCTTGTACACATCAGAAATCTAAAAACTGGATAATCAAAAGTGGTCAACCAGATGGAAAACAGAGAACTATAACCTGTTGGGAGTTGAAGAATACTGTTCAAATGTCACATCCAATGTCAAAATGCAAAACATATTGTAAAGTAGCACAAACGGAACAGTATAGCCTCAGAAGCCACCTGAAACACGCATCGCCTGCGAGGAAAACCTGCAGAAACGAGTCAGAGATTATTTTCCAAATATGCTGTCTCCCTGCTTTCTCCAGCTCAAAGCACAAGTGTCCTTTGGAAATTGTGCCAACAGTTTGCTTTCAATATAGCAAAAACACTCTTCCTCCTCAACCAAGAAAATTATAAAATTCCCTCCGTTACTGAATCTACTTTGTTCTATCCTATCCTCATAGTATATTTGGATGATCTAATTCTCCTCACTAAGCACACACACACAGTACAGAATTATAGAAATAAAGAGAAATGTCTAATGAATGCTTACCTGATAACGTGTTGGCTGATTGAGAATGCTGTTAAAACTGTGTGATTCAAAAACTCTGGAGTTAGACTGAGTGAAGAGGTTTAACTAGGAAAAAATACAATTAACCTAGTAAATTAGAATACATTCACTTGGAAATAACAAATATAATCTACTTTATTCTCCTTGATAATATTTCTGGAGTCAGCACTTCTGAGGGACATTTTGTGGAAGATGAGTGAGTGTAGACGGGGTTTAATATATCTCCGAAGGTCAAAGTGAATGGGAGCAACATACTCACATCACTGACGTGCTGGCAGCATGCACTGTCACAAGCTGATTAATTGAAAACAGTCTTTTATAAATGAGCTCGCTAAGCATTTCTGATCCTGGGGACCATGTACCCTTATCAACATATATCCAGGGCGCCTAGAAGGCAAAGCTGCACAGAAGCGATTCTACCTGCTCCGAGCCTGGCTCCTCTCTCAGCAGCCTCCCCAGGACTGCTGCTCTTCCTGCCAGCACCCCCCAGGGAGCATGCCTGCCCCTCACAGTCCTGGGCACACCGTGCTTCCCCCCTCCCCCCCCCACAGGGTCCAGGTAGCCGTGGCACCTGAATGCCCTCTCCGCTAGCATCTTCCCTTCTACACCAAGACACCATCAGGCAGGAAGTCGGGATCCGCTGCCTACAGAAAGACAATGCTAGGGTGTGAAGTGTAAGCCTCTCCCATCCTGGAGAGGCTTTCTTTGAAAAGAATAAAGAATCAGTTACTAAATGCCCAGAGAAGCAAAGTCAGTTTCAGCAGTAGCAGAATTTGCCCAAGATGGCAAGTAGTGGCTGGCCCCTTGAAGAGAGCAGCACCCTGCAGCTGGAGGTGCAGCTGGCGGGGAGGTGGGCAGGAGCCAGGCCAGAGCGCAGCAGTGAGTGGTGGTGCCAGGTGCAGCAGGAAGAGCAAGGCATCTGGTGCTGCTTTCAGTCCCACACCTGCCCCGCTAGGCCGGCACCGTGCCCTCGCACAAGTGAGTGACTTTAGTGGCTTCAGCTGTCTCAGCTACAAAGTGGGAACAATAGCTATACCTACCTCACAGTGCTGCATGAGGGTCAAATGTACAGCAAAGCACTTGGCAAACTGTGGATTAAGAAGGGCACTGCTATTTGTCGAGGCAGAACTTTGTCCGCTTCGTGTCATTCTCACGAGAACCCCACGAAGCTGCCTCTTTCGGTGTGATACTCAGGGCTCAGAGCGATAGAACACTTTAGCCAGGGGACTCGCTAATAGGCCGTAAGCTTGGAACTCAAACCCAGGTCAGACGCCCGGGCACTCCTCCTGACAGTAAACTGCTCTCGGTGGGCACGCACGGGGTATTGTTTGAAACTGTGGGATGCTGCAATCCATCACTGCCTTGCAGACGCATGGCCTTAACTGCCCACACCCAGGAAGGCTTAAAGGCCACCTTCTTACAAAATGAGCTGCCAGGGGGTTACAAGATTTGGAAAGCACCTCTGTCTTCAAAGGTGAGAAGTGAAATCACACAAATCCAGCCGTTGGCCAGAGTCAGGGAGAACCAGGTCCAGGTCAGATCCAAGGCCTGGATTTCCTGGAGATAACAGTACTGTCTTGCAGCTCCCAGCTACAGGCCATTTTTACAACCTCAGGCAGAAATGTTACCCCCACGCCTTTCCTCCGACCTGCCTTGCTCACTATTATTTGCGGTTCTGCCCATGTCTTCCTGTGTCCTATGCCAATTCTGTCTCTGAAAACTGAGTTCATGGTAATAAACTGTTATCATGAATCTCATCTCTGTTGATGAGTTTGACTCGACCGGGGCCACTCAAGGATACACTGTGCTTGATTATTTCTAAAAGGGACATTTATGGTTAATACTTGAGGACGCTCTTAAGCTTGCATCGATTTTATAACATTGAAGGAAAAAGGAGTCTTTAGCCCAATAAAGGTTCTGTATAAACAAGAAGACTATGGTGGTGTTGAACATCCATACAACCATTAGGAAAATGTGCAGTTAAAACTCTTCAACTTTGGAAGAACAGTTGAGAAACATGGAACGCAAGAAACCAAGTGTTCTGTTCACTTTTAAAGAGTTAAGGAATTTCTTGTTTGATTTTAATCGGGTAGCTTACGTGAAATTATGACCCAAAGCAAGGCATAGATTATGTGGCCTCGTGACTCATAAGGAAAGTATTCATCATTTGTCTATGAAAGACTGTGGAATGGACAATACTTTTGACATCTTCTAAGTTCACAGAGAAAAATGAGTGGACACACATCGAAAGACCAGGAGAAAGACACCACGTTCCCCGTGTCGGATACCTACCCTGGACTTTGAGTTCCCCAGTCCCATTTCTATATCTTTCTGGAGCCTCCTTCTTCTGCATTTGGAAAAGTTAACAATCCGCATGATGAAATAAACAAATGACTTTGGACTGGGAACTAGACTGAAGGGTGGAGGTAATGTTTTTCCATCATCAAAATAAGATAACCAAAGTTTTGAGCGAGCAAACTTCCATTCGACATCGCTGTCATCCTGTGTCACAAGATATAAAAGGCAGAACTCATTTTAAAAACTAAAAATTCTAGTAATTGATTCTACAGGGTATTACAATGAACCTAAATTGTGCTTTTGAAACAGATGTGATTTATATACAATTATTTGCTTATAATCTCTATTGTTCTACATAATATCCTATCAACTTCCTTGATACTCATTTTTAATTTTATTTTTCTCTTTCATGTGCTTCTGGTACCCATTGAAACTTAACAAGGATTCCTGACCCTCACCCAAGACACAAAGAAAAGCACAAGAAAAAGTCAGGGTCAAGGAAGGATGGGAAGATTATCTTCTATCCCTGCCAATTCTGTATATCCATCAATAGTTCCCCACTCTCTAGCCACCCTCCCTCCCATCCAATAAGTTGTAGATATAGCATACTATATCCCCAGGGCAAAGGGGGAAAAACAGTACTCAGATGAAATTGCGCTTTGCTGTTTATGTGTCTTGCCATATGTCCTCAAATGCCACACAAGGACCTCAGCGGCCTATTCCTGCTTTTTATCTCCTTTGGACCAGAGAGCTGCCCCCTGGTGATGGGTGTGACCATCCTACTGGGAGAAATGATGGAGAGGAGTGGAAGAAGTTGGCTCCCTTGGTTCACACTCGCTAAACTAGCAGGAATGCAAAGTACCATAGTTCTCCTAAGTGAAGGGCCTCGCTTCGGCTTTAATAACACTATCTGTGTGTCTCGATAAAGCACACAGAGAGACTCAATGGACTTAACAAACAGCAAAACCCTAAGAAGCTACTGAACACTAAACCGGAGGACATAGAAAACATACAACCGTGAAGAAAGGTTCCAACCAGCTCAATCCAAAACCCAAAGTAAAATGATTTCCACAACAGTAAAAGTTCCAACTGGATAAAGAACATCATAAATGTTTGCCAGATGCCTAGCAATCCCCCTCCAGGACCTTTCACAGCTGGCTGGCTAATGGGGAGAGAGCAACCTCCCAAAGCCTAGCACTTCCTCCAGCCGCCAATTTCAAATGTCTGAAATAGACCCCGAAAGTGATGATAAAGCCGCGGGGAGCCCCGCTGTGCCCCTAGAAGACGCTGGAAGGCATAGGCTATCGGGGTGGAAAACCCAGAGGAAGGCCTGGGCACACCCCACCTCTCGCTTCCAGGAGCTGGACCACCCACAGGGCACGACACAGATGTGCTGTGTTATTAGAACGACGGCAAGAACAGACCCACGGGTAGGAGTCTGCTTACCTCAATTTCTTGATATGAGCTGTTAATCATAGCAATTAACATGTTGAGCAAAACGACCACCATAGTCACATTGTATATTCCATAAAGCACGTATCCAATATTCTCTATGAACTTGTGATCATATTTGAGCACAACTGAAGTCACTTCAGACAACCCGAATATGGACCAAAACAGAGTCTTGAAGCTTTCTTCCACACTGTCGAAAGAATGAGGCACACAGTCAGCAAGCTAACAGTTTTCCGTGTTAAAAAGTCAGAAGTAAAAACAAGTATGGGTCTGGCCACTGTACCAACATCAATGTCATCATAAAATGCCATCATAAACCCCAGAATGGAATTATCTACATAGATAAAACCCTAAGTGACCATTCGACCATTCAGTATTCGACTGGTTGCTATGACACTCACTGACCACCAGGGGGCAGACACTCAATTTAGGAATTGTCCCCTGGTGGTCAGTGCACTCCCACAGCGGAGCACCGCTTAGCTGACTGATGGGTGCCAGACACAGCACTTTTGACTAGCAAGCACAGCAGGGCAACCAAGCGGCCACAGCTGCCGGCAGGCACAGCTGGGGGGGGGGGGGGTGCGGACGATGACTGGGATGAACCGGATTGGTGAGGCACCTGGCCCAACTTGGGCTCCTCCCCCCCACCTGTCACTTTGTACACTACTACATCCCTGGGGGTATGTCAGACTGCCGATTTCAGCCGATCCCAGAGGGTCCCAGGTTGTGAGAGGGCACGGCCAGACTGAGGACCCCACTAGGCTGAGGCTGCGGGCCCTGGATTCGTGCACCAGGCCTCTAGTTTTACTATAATGTTTAACGTAAGTTATTCTCAGGTTTTCAGGAGTGTGTGGTTACTTTGTGTTGATGCCTAGCCACTCTGTAAGTTGTCCAGGAAAAAGTCTCCAGAATAGACTTTTTTTGGGGAAAGAAGTTCTACCACGATGCCCATTCCTGTCTCCTAGAAGGATAGAAGTTTGGGGTGTGATCTTGTAGGTGGTTTAGAATCTCAATCGGGTTTTCTGAAGTAGAACAAGGTCGGGATTAAAAAGTATATGCCCACTTCCAGAAAACTATGCACAGGCATCTTCCTTACAGCGAGGCAGCGGGGCAGAAAGAGCACCCTGGCACCCACCCAGAGGGCGTGAGTAAACAGTTCTGTACATTCATAGGGGAAACACTATGACACAGATCTATCCTCCTGCTTCTATGTAAAATGATATATTCTTAAGTAAAAAAAGAAAGAAATAGCAAATGTGAAATAGTCTACAATTTGAGTAAAAAAGAGGGGTATTCGAACGCTTATCTTCTTGTTTATGCAAAAAATCTCCGACAGAAACCCCTGCCCCTGGGAACTGGGGTACACTCAGAGCTGCGGTCCCAGGCGAGGGGTCAGGCTTTCACAGCTGACACTGCTCCCATGAGCCATGTCACAGGGACTAGCACCTGCCAGGAGGTATGCTTGGCTGCAGACGAAGAGGAGGCAACAGAAGGAGAGATTCCTCTTCTTTTCCCTCAATTTAAATAATCTACTTCCTGACTCCTGGTCCCATGCGGCAGTTAGCACATAGCCTCCCCTCACCTCCAAGACGAAGGCCCAGTTTACTCTTAAATGGGCTTTGCCAGCTCAATATAGCTGGTCTCAGCATATGACCCAACTGTAACTGCGGGTCTGTGAGCAACAAGAATAACCCTTGAAGAACTACACACGTAGGCTTGCACCACAGAGGAGAGGTCGAGAGCGAGTCCTGCGTGGACTGAGCTTGTTTTCATTGCTGCAGTGCTATCCCAGCGCACCCTTGCTTCTGAGGCTATGAATTCTGTATTTCCTTTGGACCATAGCGTTTGTGTTACTCTGTACAACTTATTCTGGGAAACTGCAAATAGCAATATGGAGGTGAATAAAATTCTTTCTTAAAAAAAAAAAAAAAAATGAGACCTTTGTCCAAAGAGAGGTTTATGAAAACTTTTTAAAATATCTTATAACAGATTCTTAATAACAATTCTGTAGATTTATAGGTTTTAGTACTAGCTCATTCATTCATTCACTCAATCAATTAATCGCTGGAGCACCTATTATGTTCTAAACGTTGTGCTGGGCCCTGGGGGTGGGGGCAGAATAAAAATCCTGTTCCTACAGAGGTACCCTCTTACAGAACATTTGACCATGTGCTGTCACAGTGCGGGTGCTAGGAGACAGAAAACTACAATCCCCTTGTTCAGCCATTAATTTTACAGCCTTCTTCCTCTTGCTCCTTACAACCCCCCTCCCCCTCTTCATTCTCTCTGACTGTGTGAATCTACCTGGTGGGGAGGGGACAGGGAGATGAGAGGGTGCCAGTGGGTCCTAGCTTCCATTGTGGGTGAGAGGCTTTCTATAAATTACCAACATAACCGACAACCTTTTTGTGTTTATTTTTAAAACTAGAGGCCCAGTGAACATGACATTGTGCATGGTTAGGGTGCCTAGGCCTAGGATGGCCTCCGTCGCATGGCCTCTGCCACCCTGTGACACTGTGTGAAGCTCCCGCCCCAGGATGCTCTGCGAGGCTCCCCCTGCCCCTCGATTGCTTCATGAAGTTTGCTGCCTCCCCACGAAGCTCACCACTGCCAGCTCCGCAAAACTCCCCTGCCCTGTCACTGCTCCGCGAGGCTCCCCGAACCCACAACTGCTCCTCAAAACTCCCTGCCCCAGACTGCTTCGTGAAACTCACTGCCGCCTGGGTGACTGCTCTGCTAAGCTCACGGCACCCCGTGAAGCAGCCCTCCACCGGCTCGGGGATCGAGAGGTGCTCCATGCCCTTATGGTGACCGGTCGCCCATTCCGTCATGACGCCACTGAGCTCGTTATATATATTAGGAAAATGAAACTAACTTGGCCAGAGGCCATGGCTGCAGGCCAGCAGGCTGCACTGGCAGACAGGCAGCCAGGCCGCCTGGTTTCCGAGCCGTGTTCTCCCACGGAGCTCAGGTGCCTGTCCTCACACAGCCGAGGAGAAAACCTCAGGGCCGAAGCTCCTTCGGAGCTCCAGGATCCCTGTGCACCTCCCACTGGGTTCAGACAGACATTTTCTTCATTGAAAGCAAGAGCTTCAGGTCTCGTTCACCTGAGACCTGCTCTGTATTGACGACTTGAAGGAATTTATTTTTGAACAACATGATGCCTGGCAGGGCGTGAGGCTTCATCTTTCTCCAGAGGGAACGTGCTGACCGTCCAGCCGGTGTCCAGTGGGACATGCAGGACACAAAGGGAGGTGGAGGGCATGGCCTCCCACCTGCAAGGCCTGCAGTCCAGAGGGAGGGCCGCCCCTATGACAGCCAAACCCCATGGGTGACAGTGAATCTCACACCTGGATGTCTCCAATTGATAGAACTTAAAAGGACAAAGACTAAAGGAGCCCAATCAAGAAAGACTTCCTGGAAGAGGTGAATCTGCACTGTGGAAACCAGTCTGACCAGAGGAAGGACATACTGTTACCTTTCTAGGGGGCCGTACACATTGAGCTATTATTTCTCTTATTTGACTCCCTCTACTTTTTTGAAATAATAATAATGACCACAAAATAATGAAACTAAATTTAAAGTCATACATAATGTAAGAGACATCCAGTATTGAAATTTTACTACTCATCTATCTCAAAATAACCCATTTTGTCTAGGATTTTTCCAAATTCTGATTCATCCTGTGGTCAACTGCTCACTAAACTCAGAGCAGAATCTGAAGCAATGTCAGTACATAAGGGCACTGTTTTCAATGGAGTTTTTCTTCTCTTAAAAACATCGTTATTACAATCACTGAAAGTTTTCTTTTGCTTCATCTAGACGTGTTAGACTTTCTCTTCATCCTGTCATGTCTACAAGAAACCTTACTTACGTGGTAAAAGCAGCATTTACTTTAGCCCCAAGGTAGTAAGAGTATAGGATGAACATGCCAATCATAAAGGCGAGAAACACCATAATGAAGAGGACCATGAACTTGAAGATGTCTTTCACGGTCCTGCCCAGGGAGATCTGCAAGGGGCCGAAGCTCTCGTTGGCAGGGAGTATGTAGGCAATCCGGGAGAAGCTGAGCACCACGGCGATGGCATAGAGCCCTTCCGAAATGATCTGAGGGTCGGAGGGAAGCCACTTATCTCTGGCTGGAAACGGAGAGGGAGGTTAAAAACGGGCCTTTCCATTCATTGCTAACTATGCAAAGCCAATACCTCCACTAGGCGCTACCTTGTAGGTAAGTGGCTAATGTCTCCATTGGAACTATTCTAGACTTAATGAACAGTCTGGGCTCTAGTTGACCCGTTAAAGCAGAAAAATACGAATCTTTCACTTATGTGAATTATTCCACTGGAGAAAACACTATTATGGAGACACTAAGCTGACTTCGCATTGAGCAGAAACAGAAGAAAGTGTGAAAGATGGAGGTTAATGCTTCATGAGACACAGGCAGTCAAGATGACAAAATGACAGGCCTGACTGACGGTTTATCAGCCAACAAGTCTGTCATCCTATAAACTTGAGGCACAAAACTTTTGTATACCATGGGAATTAGTTCATCTCACAGTTAATGAAGTAAAACATCATAATTAGAGACATGAGAATGTCTAGGATCACATGGTGCTATCGACTTGGTATCTGAACAAGAAGCCGTGTTCCTGAAAAACAAAAACTGCTACTGAGCCACAAATGTTCTAAAGAGGTCCCCAGCACCCTTTCAAGGTCGCTTCTCACAGTCACAGCAGACTGTTTCCCTGGAAGGCCAATGAAGTGCGATGGGGCTGATTTTGTGTGGACTGGGCCACTCCCAGGAGAAGGCAGCATCGCACACCTTTGCAACAACAATAAAAAGCACCATTTATTGAATGTTTACTATGCACCAGGCCCTGTGATTGCAGCAGCCCCACAGACCTGGTGTTATTATTATCCTCCTTTCAGAGATGCAGATAACAAGGCTAAGGTTAAAAACTAGATCAAAATCACACACATAATAAGTAGTGTTATATGAATTCACAGATTTCCCCTCAGATGACAGCCATTAATGACACATGAATACAGGTAAAGAAACGTGTGATCGAGAATTGAAGCATATATTACACAAAAATACAACCAAGTTAATTCTTTAATTACCGTACAAATGGCGATCACTTGTTTCTTTGATCTGGTCTCCTTGGTACAGAAATCTCTTTGCTCACCGACTCCACGCAGCGTGCTTAGACGTCACAGCGTGTAAAGCGTACATCTAGCGCTGGAGCAGACGCCAGCCCCCTCAGTGCGGTTAACGCGCTGCGCGTCCGCGCTGCAAGGCACGCCTCCATGTCACTTACAGACTATGTATGCTTCACGTTGGAACACACGTGAACTCTGCCTGAGTTTCCTCAGCTGTAAAACGAAGGCAAGGCCGTAATTCCTAAAGTCTTTTCCAGATTGAGATTTTGCAATGATGAAAGCATTTGCTCACTGCGGCACCTGATCCTGCCTTGGGGAGAGGGAGGCAACGGTTCCCCAATACGGCGCGTGCTGGGCGGGCAGGCATCGGGGTCCTCGGACACGGGGCATCGGCCGGGCCGTGCTGCTCTGTGACACAGGCATGTGGCGGCTCCGCCTCCTGTGCCATCCGGAGGAGGGCACGCCCTCCTCTCTGAGATTCTGCGGTTCTCAAGCCTGTGATCTCGTGGCCACGCTGTGCACCTCACCTGTACAGGTCAGCACCTCAAAGACACGCTCCCAGGGACTCATCTCCCACATCAATCACTGTCTCCAGCTATTTCCCCCTCATCAAGACAAGCTCATGTCCTCAGCGTCCCTGCGAGTAAACTATGTCCTTAGACTTAAAGGTGATTTTTCTCCCACCTTGCAATGTGAAAGCTAAGGCACCGGGGAATAAATGAACTTGAACACAGTCACCCAGCCCTGGATAGGAACCCGGCTCTGAAGCTCCTGCTGTCTCCACCGCCCAGAATCACTCAACTCACCTCTCCCATCACAGGCCCTCCGAAATGCGGTTCCCGGCACCTGCAGAAACACGCGGACTCTGCAGCGGGGACTCACCGTACGTGAAATACTGTATTTCCGGGGGGAGGGTGGCTTCACTCAGGTCGCTCTCTTGGACGTAGCTGTCCACGTACTGCTGTGCTTTCGTTGCCTGGAGGAAAGCCAGGAACCTGGCCGTGAACGCAGCGATGAAGATGGAGAGCATCCCGAAGTCCAGCACGTTCCAGAGCTGCACGATGTATTCCCTCGGGCCTTCCAGCCAGAGCTCCTTGCACTCGGACCACATCATTCCTGCCACGACACACGGGGGACCTGGAGGTTTGCAGCTCAGCCTGAGACGTTCCTATTGGGCCCCCACCAGCCCCATCTCTGCACATGCCCCATCTGTAAAGCACCGTGCTGGGTACCACAGAGCGGACTGCTTAGCTCACCCGGAAGAGGTAATGGAAGAGGAAGGTCCCCCGGGAATGACTCACTCCGCCAAGTTAGGATTCGGTGAAACACACCTCCACTCGCGGGCCCAGCAACGCTGCCACTCAGAGAGAGGGGCCAGGGCCAGGAGGAGGAAACACCAGGAAGGCTCCCCAAGACATAGATTTTACAACAGGAGAATTTTGAAGGAGTAAGAATTCATCTTTATAAAACGACATTGGTTCATTACAGAGCCCTAGTCATTAGGAGAGAAATAGCCCCAAGTGAGCGTTGTCCTGTAGACTTTTAATAAGAACAGCTTCCCTCCCACCTGCCTAGCCGGTCTGACTCAGCAGAAAGAGCTTCGGCCTGCGAACTGATGGGTCCCAGGTTCGATTCCAGTGCAGAGCATGGACCTCGGTTGCAGGCTTGACCACTGGTCCTGGTCTAGGTGTGTGCGAAGGCAACCAACTGACGGGAAAATACCCTTAGGTGAGGATTCACAACAAAAGAACAGCTTCCCTATCATGCCCCCCTCACTCCCTACCCCTTTCAGCTCCATGCTGGGGAGGGGGTGTCGCTGGGGAACCAATCCCTTCAGCAGGGAGCCCAGAGGCTATGAGGAAACTAATGGCAGAAAAGGCTGCCCGGGAACAGAGGGCACACCACTCCTTGCCTTGACGATGTAAGGGGAAATCACTGTGGAATTTTTAAAAGAAACTCAATGGCTCAAAATAAAATGTCTAAAAAAAATGACTTGTCCCAGATCGAGGCCACAGGAGTGAATGAGAGGAAGGAAGCAACCTATTAAATCAGGAACTGAGGTGACACCAGGAAACTGCTGGAGAAAATAGAAAGGACACATGAAAAGGACTTGGGATTAGCAATCAATAGATAAATTTGCTCCAATATCCGTTGTTTCTCACATTGCCTAAAATTTTTACTTTAAGAGCTAGCTATTCCAAACGGGCTCTTGTGAGACAAAATAACTGCATTCTGAAAATGGACTCTCCTATCAGCTCTAAAACAGAAATGGTATCAATGTTTTTCAGCGTCAGCTGATAGCCACCTGGTGATGCCACAAGAATTTCAGTGAAATATTTGATCATTACAGTGAGTCACATTTAAAAACCTTCATTTTGTTCAATAATCAAAGTTAGATTTCAGGAACACAGTATATTAATATTTTTATGTTACTCATAAACATTTAAAATTTAGTATTAGGATAATTGGTAGCATTATAAAAATGTTAAGTTATAAGATTATGTTGCTATTCTGCTACTCTAACAACGGTGATACTGCCACCATATATGTAAAATAAAATTTTAAATGGAAAATGACATTGGGGTGGTGAACACACAGTACAATATACAGATGTGTTATAGAATTGTATACCTGAAACCTGTATCATTTTATTAACCAACGTCACCCCAATAAATTCAATTAAAAAAAAGAGAGAAAATGATGATCATTATGCAGACATCGGTTTTTGTTTTTGGTTAATCCTCACCCCAAGAATATTTTTTCCATTGATTTCTTTTTTTTAAGAGGAAGTGGAAGGGAGGGCGGGGAAGAGACAGAGAAACATCCATGTGAGAGAGGCACATTGGTTGGTAGCCTCCCGCACATGCCCTGGACCAGGTTTCTAACCTGAGACCCTCTGCTGCTTGGGCTTGTGCTCTAACCACTGAACACACCAGCCAAGGCTAGACATTGTTTTTGATAGCAATCAGAGCACTTGAAATCCCAGGCTTACCAAGGACCCAAACCATTATTAGCATCTCGGTCCACGTGAACTGGGTGGTCTTGACCCTGAAGATCTGCTTGGGGTAGTCGAGGACTGTGATGTTGGGCAGCGTGCTGACGCCTTCGAACCTGTCTGAGGCGTTGAACACAAGCAGGCCCAGGAAGAGGATGAAAGAAGCCGCATGCGCCACGAACTTCATGAAGGGGCTGCGCAGGACCTTCCCCAGCTGCAGTGAAACAAAAGCAAATAAAATAAAGTTTACTTTTGCAAATCTGGCTCCTACTTTTGAAAGTTACTACACAGGGTAAGGAAACCCAACAGATGAAATGAGAACTTTCAAAGCTTTGTTTCTTTTTCTGAAAATCTCTGTTATAAAAATGACTTCTTTTCGGGGATGCTTCCTCCAAAAAATAACTTAAGAAGTCTTCAAACTTCAGTTTCTAAACATCCAATTTGCCTTAGGATCAACCACATTCACAGGTGCATTTCTGAAGTCATAGGGCACACCCTGGTGATTCTTTTTTTTTTTTTTTTAATATATTTTATTAATTTTTTACAGAGAGGAAGGGAGAGAGATAGAGAGCTAGAAATGTCGATGAGAGAGAAACATCGACCAGCTGCCTCTTGCACACCCCCTACCGGGGATGTGCCCGCAACCAACGTACATGCCCTTGACCAGAATCGAACTTGGGACCTTTCAGTCTGCAGACCGAGGCTCTACCACTGAGCCAAACCGGTTTTGGCACCCTGGTGATTCTTATTTTTACATTGAGAGACTATGTTGTGCCAAGGTTCTCAGAGTCCTGGAAAAGCAGTCCCAGGTTTGTAGTGTGAATCCTTTACTGCTGTATCATTGGAATGTTATGATAAATTTGTAGATAAATTCGTTCATTTACAACTGAAATGTTATGATGTATCTGTAGCACATTAATAACACTTGGAAGATTAAAAAGAAATCTTACTATTGCAGAAGTAAATTTTAGTACTCTTTTCTAAATATTCCAAAATCAAGTTGTGCTTCATATGATAGAAAAAAAAGGCAAAAAATGTTCTAATCAGGATAAATGTTTTATCTGTTACTATCCCAATTAGAAGAGGGAGAAACAAATAATTAACCCTCTAAGTAGGTTAATTTAAGTGAAAGTCACCCACCCTCGAGTTGGAAAATCATATAAATAGTACAAGAGCACCTTACAGTTCAGTTTATAATTAAGGTCCATCCTTTCAGATCCCACGTGACAGGATGTCCTCAGGAGCCCCGTGTTCTGGGAGAAATGAAAACATTCCTCCTGTGCCCAGGGCTTCCGAGGTCCAAGGACTGGGTACTTTCAGTAGGTTTATCAAATAAGTTCTCCATCCTGCACACTCAAACCCCAGGGTTCAACTCAGTCCATGGCCTCAGAAAGCCCCAAGGTTCACATTGAAAGGACCGCAAACTCAAACAGATGTTTTCGTACATCCACGTCCTTAACGTGACATCAACAAATAACCAAGGGCTGTCAAGTGCTTCTGGGACCTACCAGGAAGGCATGCAGACCAACGCCACGTTTTCTACTGGAAAATGAACACGACTCTCACATCACTATGCTTCTGGGCAGGTGTGCATTGGCGGGGGTGGGGGGGGGGAGGGTATACTGCTCATTTCCTTGGGAATTGCCAAGTCTCCAAAAGGTTAGTCTTTAAAGACTTCCAATAATATGAAAGGGAAGCAGCCTGCCTGTACTGCAAATGGGATGTGTGCAGAGAATTCTTGCCAGGCTGTCTTTTCACCATCAGGTAGATGGTATGTGGCAGGTATAAAAGTGGGTAGGGACCACACTGTCCCTTCCCCTCCCCTTTCCTCCCCTCCCTGCTGGGCAGCGTTCCCACTCAGGAAGCTGGGTTTCTATGAGTGAAGAGGAAAAGGGGAGTGGACTGAGGGCGCCCACTCAGACTTGATGCAAGTTCCCACGATCAAGACGCCCTGAGGGACAAGCACGTATAAACCTGAGCTCCAGTTCCTTTGCCCCAGAAAGGGAAGCTATTTGGGTGGGATGTGACTTTTGCTTTAAGGCATGCTCTCTCACAGTATTTATAGTTTTTAGTCTTAAGCGATCATGCATTTGAGAAATCGTTTGAGACTTTTCCATGATACATAACCAAGGAACTCGGTCGAGTCACCGAGATACATCAAAATGCAAACTTTCCACCCTGAATTGCACGGGCAGCTCCAGCAGGAGTGAGATGGATGGATACCTCGTGCATAGATGGTGCCCACAGAGCAGGACTCTGCCGGGGGGCTGCTGAGCCAGATGGATGACGGATATCCAGGGTCACTCGTAAGTGGCCTTGACTCATTTTGCCTGAAACTGCCTCTGATTTAAACAAAACCAGATTTGGGAATGTAAAAACAGGATTAGGGATCTCAGAACAGCACTTGTCCCTGGCAGTGCCCTCTATGCGCCTAACGCAGATTCGGTAAGCTGCCTAGCTCTCCTTCCCCGTCTGGCTCAGTGGTCCCCTCAGGCACAGTCAGGTGAGCTCCACACTGGCAGTGGAGAGAGGGAGAAAAGTCGTGAACTAAATGATTCAAGCAAAATAAAAGACCATAAAAAATTGCGAAGCCCCCACGCCCCAATGCTACGTTGGTCCTCCCTCTGAAGACCGAAGAGCGTGGGGAACCTGACGTGCACTTTCTTGGACTCTGGATAACACCGCATTGGCAAATGGGCGAAATACACTCAGCCACGTGGCATGGACAGGTCCAGGGGAGCGCTGCCGGCTGTCAGGCTGGTGGGTCATGGTCCCCCTGCGGCAGGGCCACTCTCTGGCCACCCACAGCTGGCCCCGCAGCTCCCTATGGATTAAGCTGCCAACAGAATGAGAACATCCGCAGCTTCACCCGGCAGCAATTTTATCTTAAAAGCCAAAGCATCATGTGCCTGCAAGGCCATCTATCCCGCTGCACCAATCCTCTCTCATCCCCTGTTAGAACTGCCCCCATCACTCAAAAGCAGCATTCCTGTTCCTGAGGCAATTAACACTCGGATGAAACTGACAAGAGCCTTAAGGAGGAAGCTTTTTCCTTCCAGGAGGACATGGCACACCAACCACAGAGAAAACGTGTCGGAGAGCTGTACCTGGCTGCACGGTGCGATCCAGTAGCCTATGGCAAGGAACGGGAGGCCCAAGGCCACCACCAGCACCACCAGACACTTGATGGCTATGGTCTGTTCCCGCAGTCCTGAGAGGTTCTCGTACCAGATGGTGAGGAGCTGCTGCTGGCAGTTGGGGTGAGCCACAAACTAGGGGAAGAGAAAGGGAGGTGGGTTACCATACATTGTCCACAGTGCAACTGCTGAGGTTAACGTTAACACCCTAGATATGGGTACACATGTGCCCACAATGTACGCACTGCAGGGCTCAGGGCCCATTCCCGTTCCACTTCATAATGGCTTTTCCAAATTGCTCTAGGACTAACAGCAGAGCCACAGTGGAAACAGGAGGGTAAAGCAGATATTGCCCTGGCCACAGTTCTTTCCAGGTGGAGCTCTCCATCATGCAGGCGCCTCTCTGGAGCCAGGTGGCATATTTCCTCCGTGGACAGGCGGCCCTGTTGCTGCCTGCCGGCCTACCTGCATTCAGCTCCGATGGAAAAGAAGCAGGGACTTGGTTTATTGCAGACTATAGGCAAAAGAGAACAGGCTACGTTTCACAAACCGCTCCGAAATGCTACTCGTGGGAAAATATATTCATGATGTGGCCTACATGTACGTATGCATGACCACTGCAAATCTGCAAATCTGCAAAAGATTTGCGAGATATAGGTGAACCTGCAGGTGCTATGCTCGGTGCGCGATGTATGGGGGTCCAGGAGCTGGCGCAAATGTCACACCTATGCGGTAATTTGTCCTCTTTTTATGGCTTCCTCTCTCAGAGTTTAGGGATTCCCTCCCCCCCAAACATTTATCTCCTGTAGCAATTTTATAATTTTCATCAGGAAAAGTGAGCACCTTATACCAACTTCATCCCTGCTGTCATGTTTTGTTCTGCCACCTGGCTCTGCCAAGCCACCTGTCTGCATCTCTCTGGAAGGACCGGCACTCCTTTAAGGCCCCGTCCTTTCTCAGGGAGCAGAATGGACATGTCATCAGGCTGATGCCAAAGGGGCCCTTTGGAACTGAGTCAGTTTCTCTGAATGGCCAGGTGCATTTGCTCAGGCTCAGGACTTATTCAGGTTCATTCACAAGTCAACTATAAGTGCCAACATATTTTTATTTATTTTTTATTTATTTTTGTATTGATTTGGGAGAGAGAGAGAGAAAAAAACAACAACACATCAATGATGAGAAAGAATCATCAATGGGCTGCCTCCTGCACACCCCCTAAAAGGGATTGAACCCGCAACCTGGGCATGTGCCCTTGACTGGAATCGAACCCAGGACCGTTCAGTCCGCAGGATGATGCTCTCTATCCAGAGTCAAACCACCTAGGGCAAGTGCCAACATATTTTTAAAAAGAGTCTTTAGCACTACTAAAGTCAAAGTACTGCTGTCTTCTACAAAACAGAATAAACAATAAGTTAACCAGGTAGGAGGCATCCTTGAGATGTTTTTGCGAAATATGAGAGGAAAAGGGAGCAGTCGCAGTCCCCACCGGGCAGAGGACTCATCTCTGATCAAGTCCTAGTTCCCAATCCTAAAGCTCTAGGTAATTCCAACGTTATTTCACTATTTATCAAGAGCACGCCTACAGGGCAATGAAGAGGTTTCCACTTCCTGGTTTATAGTATCTTTTCATTAAAAAAAAATAAAACCTCATCCCTCAGGGTGGGCAGTCGAGGCACAATTTCCTCCAGACCTCCTCTTGCCCTCTGGCAGCAGCCACAGTGTCTTTTTGCAGGGGAGACAGATGTGGTTGACAGATGTGGTTGAGGATGAGTCTCCAAATACTAGATTTGAGATACCTTCTGAATTTTTTTCAGTAATACAAACTGGTAGGGTTTGGGAGAGTCAGAAGTATGAAAAAGAAGATGCTATCTTTTCTTGTTGATGAGCTCAATGCGAAAAAGAGTATTTGAACCTTCCGTTCCTTTTCATTCACTTATAAAAATCCCAGGTCCCAAGGGTCAGTGGGCACTGCTGGCCATGAAGTAAAGACCTTCTTTCCAAACTCAAGATCTGTCACTTTCCAACGTTCTGATTTTTGAAAACAGTATTTCAAGGTTAATGCAGACATTATTTGAACTCATGATACATGTGTGGATATATTCAAGGTGGATGGCTTCTGGAGATCTCTGTGGCAATTTCCTAGGATTCCTGAGAACTCCAAATTTCCACTTCTTCCCTGTGTCTGAGCATCACTTCCTTTCTGCTTCACCCCTCCTTCTATCTGAGAAATCCTCATCCCCTCTACAGCCCCTATCTATCTCATTCACTCACTCACTCACTCACTCACTTGTTGCCCTCTGGCAGCAGCCACAGTGTCTTTTTGCAGGGGAGACAGATGTGGTTGACAGATGTGGTTGAGGATGAGTCTCCAAATACTAGATTTGAGATACCTTCTGAATTTTTTTCAGTAATACAAACTGGTAGGGTTTGGGAGAGTCAGAAGTATGAAAAAGAAGATGCTATCTTTTCTTGTTGATGAGCTCAATGCTCACCCTTCAACAAGTCTTAAGTCCCTCCCATGAGCTTAGGCCTTTGGTAAAAGGAGATGAAATGAAAGCATTCAGCATTGGCTTAAGTGAAGAGTGCTCCTGATCTGCGGTACACAGCAAGCTATCAATAAATGTGAGAAAATCTGAGATTAAAAATGGCGGTGGAATAAGTAGATGCTACACAGACACTCCTAGGACCAAACTGAACTGCAACTAAAATACAAAAAACAAAACAAAAAAAAAACACACACACACAAACACCATCTTGAATAATCAACTGAAGATTAGTTAGAGAGAACCTTGATAACCATGGACTGAAAGTGGAGACTGCATAGAGACTGGTAGGAGGAGCAGAGGCGTGAAAGCGGCTGGCTGGGTTCAACAAACAGCAACTGAAGTTCTGGAGAGATATCTCAGTTGTGGATGTTCCACTGAGAACTCTGGGGTCTAATCTGCAAGTTGGGCCCCCCAGCAGAGAACATCAGAATTGAGAAGAGTAGGCACACAATATCTGGCTGTGTAAAATAGAACACAGGGTTGTTGTCTGCCAGGGAGAGGAATGGCTAGAAATTCAGGCATCCTCTTAAAGGGCTAATACACTAAAATTTCTGTGCAGCCACCCACCTTGTACTCTAGCAGAGGGAGGGCAGAGTGGACTGGAGCTGTGTGAGAAGCCAGGGTTGGGGGCTCTGGAGTTAGAGCTTGGAAAGCAGACACCCCAGTTTCCTGGGCTGAATCATTCCCTCAAGCTAGGGAGGTCATCTTTCTCATGCAGACCTTTGCTATGCAGATGGTTTTTGCCTAGGGGGAATGTAGTTGCCCCACCCTATTAGAAAACACCTTGCCCTAGGACTTGGAGTTTCTGAGGCCTTTAAAGAGACTGAGAATAACAGCCTCCAGGCAGAAGCAATTGTCCGACCCTGTTGAAAAACACTCTTCCCACACCTGTGGACGATTACCTGAGGGTAACTCAAGACACAATTCTATCAGTCTATAGATAGAGGTGATCTCTGGAGGCTTTGAGTCTTTGCCTGACCAAATTAGTCAAAAGCGGTATTTGACACTGTCCTGTAATAGAGATTGAGATGGATAGCAGACCTACCTATTAAATAAATGTGAGGAAAGCTATTAGAACGGAGACCTGGACTCATGTTTGTCAAGATAAATAGCATTTAACAGTCTTAATTTGAATGTTGGTCCAAATGACTTGGTGTTTAGAGGGTCTGCATTTGTGGGAAGTTGGATGGGTGCAAATAAAAGGCAGGCCTGTGACTGCAGCCAGGCTTGGCTTGGCATGGGGAGTGGTGTATCCTGGGAAATCCACAGGTACAGGTGGTGATGTCAGCAGATCAGATCACCGCTTGGGAAGCACTTTTTTGTAGGCAGAGGATTTGATCAAGTCAGAAAATGCCTACGAAGTTAACAAACAGGTGAAATGTCCATACGGAATTGGTGGACAAATGTCTCACTTACAAGTGTCCTTGAATTCTCAAAGGTCTTTCATAACTTTTGAACACTTGAGGACAGAAGTACTCATGTTGTAGTATGGCTCCCTCTTCCTACTCCTCCTCCTCCAACTGCTCTTTAAATTTGAAGATGTGCTTTATGGCATTAATTATACTGTATAAGGTTGCATAGCCTCAAAGACTTGATGGAAATCCATCCTTTCCATGTGGCACAAGAGGGTGATCCATCTTTGACTCACCGTGACTTGTTCACATAGTGCAGATCTATGTTAAATATGATGTTTCACCTTGTCACACTTTACTCTTCAGCTGAATAGGTATTCTTCCTATACTACTAATTTTCCCCTCTTCTTAATTGAGATAATAAACATCACCGTATGGCATCTGTTGACTTCCCCTCCCCCGGCCCCCATTTATTTTTAGTGTTTGTGGAAGGGAGGGGTAGAGACACAAAAAGATAAAAACATCAATGTGAGAAAGACACATTGATTGGTTGCCTCCTGTACATGCCTCACCCGGGGCCAGGATTGAGCCTGCCCTTGAACAAAGGTACATGCTCTTGAACAGAATCAAACTTGAGACCCTTCAGTCAGTGGGCCAAGGCTCTGTGGGCCAACGTTCCAACCACTGAGCAAAATCAGCCAGGGCTGTTGACTTCTTTTAATCCATGGAAAAAATGCAAATATTTTCCCCCAGTGATTTTAAATCCTAACACAGGCACACAGGACCATTTAAAAAATAAAATGAAACTGATGCAACAGTAGTAAGTTGAGGCAGAAAAGCTAATCCCTCTCGGAGATGAGTTTTCTCTTTTTAATGACTTCAACACAGGGCAGTGACCTTTATCTCTGAACTGTTTTACGTCCTAAAGCACCCCTGTCACTGCCTGCCAGTCCTAGTGGCTGGAGAGAATGCGTATGCTGGTTCCTAATGCCAGTGGACCAGCAAATTGAAACCATTCCAAAAATAATACCCTTATTCGAGGTTTCCTGATTTAAAGGAAGAATGATTGACACATAAGAAAATCCCAGTCTTTTCATGGAACAAAAGGACTGTAGCATTGACAAAACACCTTTTTCCTGCCAAGTTGACTAATAGGTTGTAAACTGAACCCCCATTCATGGCAGACTATTAAGAAAAAATTCATGTTACACTATGTTTTCATAAAATCCGCCTTTCCCAGAACTATCTTCGTGGGGACACTGTGGTGCAGAATATGGTGGGAATGTTCCATTTTGCTTTTGATTTCATTGTTGGAGCCTCAGTTTATACAATTTAAAATAAAATATTCCTATGGGTACAACCTAGATCATTTCATCTTCTTTTCAAAGCTCATGCATTGTGATGCATAAATGGAAAACTTGCATGGTGTGAGTTTTCTGGATTTCAAACCCACCAGGTGTGACCTGCTCTGCCACCTCCCAGTGCCTGGGCACAGACCGGTGGAGGCTGCCCGGTGGGGGTCAGGGCCCTGCTGGCACAGGCGCTCCAGATCTCTGCCACATGTGTGTTCCCCAGTGTCTCGCTGCAAGGATCCACCTCTGAGCTTTCTCTGCTGGTATTGGGAATAACTTTATGTGTTTACTAGAGGCCCGTGCACAAATTTTGTGCACGGGTTTGTGTCCCTCAGCCCAGCCTGCACCCTCTCCAAAATGGGATCTGGCCTAAGTGTGCAATCGGACATCCCTCTCACAATCCAGTACTGCTGGCTCTGAACTGCTCACCTGCCTGCCTTCCTAATTGCCCCTAACCACTTCTTCCTGCCAGCGTGATCACCCCATAACGACTCCCCTGACAGCCTGATATATGCCTAACTGCTCCCCTGCCAGCCTGTTTGCCCCTAACTGCCCTCCCCTGCAGGCCTGGTCACCTCTAACTGCTCTCCCCTGCAGGCTTGGTCCCTCCCAACTGGCCTCCCCTGCAGTCCTGGTCCTCCCCCAACTGTTCTCCTCTACAGGCCTGGGTCCCCCCAACTGCCCTCCCCTGCAGGCCTGGTCCTCCCCCAACTGCCCTCCCCTGCAAGCCTGCATTCCCCCCCAACTTCCCTTCCCTGCAGACTCAGTCACCCCCAACTTCCCTCCTCTGCAGGCCTGGTCCCTCCCAATTGCCCTCAACTGCTGGCCATCTTGTGGTGGCCATCTTGTGTCCACATAGGGGCAGGATCTTTGACCACACAGGGGCCACTATCTTGTGTGTTGGAGTGATGGTCAATTTGCATATTACTATTTTATTAGATAGGATAGAGGCCTGGTGCATGGGTGGCGGTCAGCTGGTTTGCCCTGAAGGGTGTCCCGGATCAGGGTGGGGGTTCCCTTGGGGTGTGGGGCGGCCTGGGCGAGGGGCCTGTGGTGGTTTGCAGACCAGCCACGCCCCCCCAGGGACTTAAAAGGAGGCCTCGGAGTCTGGGATTTATTTATCTTCTGTAATTGAAACTTTCTAGCCTTCAATGGGCCCACTTGGCTTCTTACATTACAGGGAAACCCAAGCCTCCAGCTCTCTCTGTGGCTGCAGCGATCTTTATTGGGTTAATTTGCATACTCTCTCCTGATTGGCTGGTGGGCACGGCTTGTGGGTATAGCGAAGTGATGGTTAATTTGGATATTATTATTTTATTAGATAAGATATTGCTGCATGTCTGGGTGGCTGATTCCAGTTACACTTAATCCCACCATGGAGGAAAGAGGAGAGCAGCTGGGAACTGAGGAAATGTCCTCGCCTCCTCAGAGCCCTTTTTTATGAAGATCTGATATCTCCTAGCTTTGTCAAGGGCTTTCTTAGAATAACAGAGCTACTAGCAATAGGCAGAAGTCTTAGTATGCCTGTGGGTGGAGGGGATTGGTATTCCTCTTTAAGTCACACAGAAGATGGACAGACAGAACTAGAACTCAGGACTTGGGGGGGGGGGGTGCGCGCGCAAACAGTCCCTTATTCTAATTTAAAAAAATAATTTGTGGGTTTTTTTTCTTGTATGCATTTTCAAAAATATCCAATTTCATCTTCTGTTTTCTCATAGTAGAAGGATGTAGGTAACCCTATGAACAGTAACAGTATTTACCATTTTCCAGTTGGGTTATTTCCCTTATAAACTCCTTAGAAATGATGACTAGTCTTCAAAATTCCTGATAAAAAGCACATTATTTCCCACCAGCAGCATTTGATAGCCCATTTCATCAGCAGCATTAAGAATTATAAGTTTTCATTATTTAATAATTTAAGAGAGGTGAAATAGTATTTGTATTTAAGAGAGGTGAAATATGCATTTCCTTTGTTACCAAGGTACTTGAAAATTTTTAAATGTTTGTTAGCCATTTGATCTTTCTGTGAATTACATGTTCAAGCTCTTAGTTTATTTTTCTATAGAGCTCTGGAAAATTTTCTCATAAATTTGTTTGAGCTTGTTTGATATTAAGAACAGCAATCCATTGTAAGTTATAACTGAGAAAAATATTTCTCCCAGATCTTTCCAATGTACAAGGTTTTAGGCTGCATGTGATCAAACTATGTATATTTTTGCTTTGTTATTCCCTCTACTGCTTTTCTTTTGGAAAGTTCTTTCCCACATAATCATTAAATTCATGTTGAGACCCCTTATATCAGATCTTTCATATTTTCGTTTTCTTGATGAAATGCCATCGAATCTCTAAGGTGTGATTGAACCCGTGGTACGATTCCTGAGCTCCAGCAGCTCTGAACCCAGAGAGGAGTCCTAGACCCAGAACCCGAGCCAGGGGAAGTGGGGGGAGGGATCTGGGCAGATGGCAGGAGACACTTCCTGAGTCTCTTATGGACCCAAGCAGATTGCAATTACATAAAACTGGTGTCCTTGGTGGAATTATGGGCTGATGTGAATAAAGATGTGTTTATATTTTTATGCAGGGAAAATTATGTAACACATCAAGTTATCTTGAAGTCCCAATGCCTTTCATGTAGCCACAGGCACTTCGGGGCCACAGCGTGTGTGTTGGGGGAGGGATTACAGGCAGTGGAGGGGAGACATGCATCCTCATAATCTGAGAGGAGGTTTTCCTTGGGGAACAGAAGGGAAAGGTGGGGGAATGGGCATCAGGAGGGGGTGGGTGTTTTCCCGCTTTGTTGGATGAAGATGGGTGAGTGCTGAGAACAATTCAGCCTTGGAGAGAGAAAGAAAAAAAAAAAAGAACTGAGGCTTTGAGGCATTCCAGAGTAGGGTTCTTCTGTACATTTTCCAAATGAGCATTCCCAATCAAAGACTTTAACTAATATTCATTGTATAGCATCAAACAACCAAACCAGGACATCTCAAAGTCTTAACTCTCCTTTCAGTTTCACATATATTATTTTTTAAATATATATATATATATATATATATATATATATATATGTATATATATATATGATATGTACATATTTAATATATCTTTTTTAAATGTATTTTTATTGATTTCAGAAAGGAAGGGAGAGGAAAAGAGAGATAGAAACATCAATGATGAGAAAGAATCATTAATAGGCTGCCTCCTGCACGCCCCACATTGGGGATCGAGCCCACAACCTGGGCATGTACCCTTGACTGGAATGCTCTACCCACTGAGCAATACCAAGTAGGGCCACATATATTCTTTTGGCTGTTATTTCCTGATAGCTGACTGACAAAAAGTTTATTACTAATGATACCTCCTACACTGTGGTCTTCACACCCATTTATTTAAAATGGACATGCAGAGGACTTGCACTCTTCGAGACAGCTGGGCAGCATACACATCTGCAGACAGCTGTCTCTGCTCACGGGACATTTTCAAAGCTATGACTGAGAACCTCTGACAAGCGGAATCACTGCTTCCCTCTCAGGTGCTCGAGAGAAGAGATGCACACTGTAAGACGTATGCAGAAATCCAGACAGATTTTTAAACCCGTCTTAATATCCAGCTTATCCAAAACAATCTGATCTCGTAACTGGCAATGCCTTGAGAAGCGCTTTCACTTCAAGTTTCACTGTCCTGTTACACAGAGGAGAGATCTGTCATTGATGGCTGGCCAGAATCTCGTGAAAATCACCTGCAGAAGTTCTCTACATTGTGGTAGCATTGTGTACGTGTGTGTGTGTGTGTGTGTGTGTGTGTGTAGAAAGTGATCCTCTCTGGCTGTCAGAGGACTGCCTGGCCTAGCCCCCTCCCCCAATGCCCCATGAGAGGCAGGTGTGGGTGCCTCGGTGTGAAAGGGGCCGCGTCTACCAGGCAGGACTCGCATCCTCGGCGCAGGGCCAGCCAGTCACCCGCAGCAGAGGAGAGCTGCTCTGTTGGGGCATCAGCTCTGGAAGCAAGCTGAGGAAAGCTGTCCTCCTCGTCTCCTGAAGACTCCTGCCCATCCGCCTAGCCCTCGCTCACTTGCTTTCGGTGTAAACTAGAACCAAGGCAGTGAACGCGAAATCCGTCTTCAATGACTAAAAACAGAACTTGCTTAAGAGCCATCATTCTGAGAATGAATTGTCATAACGCAGAAATGCTATTAGCTACAACTCACTAGACAATCCCCGTGTCCTGCACCTGTGCTGATTACGTCGCCCGCAGCAGCTCAGCAATCCCGGGGCCAGCAGAACGAATAGTTACTACCGTTTTCTGCACTTTGCCACCAAGAACACCGAGGCTCAGACCGGTTAGGGGGCTTGAACCTTTGGCAAGCTGGCTCCGGGGCCTACTCTCCTCCACTCCCTGCCACACTGCATGACACCAGTGCTACTGATAACAGCTTACTTCTTTGTAAATCTCTTAAAAGCACAAAGCAATTTCATTTGTCTAACATATAATAACATATGTTATTCTGGGTAAGACATTTTTATTACAGTAAAACATCATAACCTCAATTTTCATGAATTATTTAAAAGCCCCATACAAGTAGCAGATAGATACACATAACAGTTAAAGTAACCAGATTTTAAAAAATCATAATTTTATTTTTGGCAAATGCATGACCAACTCCATAGATCTGTGACCTCAGACGTGTCATAAGCTGGAAGAACCTTAGTTTCTTTGTAGAATAAAAATATCATCATCTATCTGATCTATATTGTAGGCAAAATGGATAATAACATAGGTCTGGTGCAAGGATTAACCTGAGAAAGTCTGTGACAGTCCCTTCCAAAAGCATGTACAAGTAACAGATTTTATTATTATCAATTGCATCGTGACGGGCAGTTTAGATTCTTTGGCATATCTCAATCCATTGAAATCCCATCAAATCCCAGAGACAGATAAGAAATTTTATCTGCCTTTTATAGAGGAAACTGAAATGTAAGGAAGTCCTATGACTTATCCCAGTTCTCACAACCCATCAAGAGTAGAGAGGATCAGAAGCTCGGTATTTGACTCCCCACTTTACCAGGGTGCCTCACTCATTCCTTTCACGAAGGAAAAAGGATCTTTTACCACAACCTCTATTCTCCTTACTGGAGAAATGTCCAGGCATCAGAGCCTAGCAGGTATTCCATGTGGATCCCAACACCCTGGCCGGGAGCAGCCACTCACCTTTTTGACCTCATACTTAATGGCAAGTTTGACGCGGCTCAGGGAGGCCTTGTGCTTGTGAGCCTCCACAGACTCCGCCGATTCCAGGTCTCCGTTCAGGATGGCTTCCACCTCTTCCGAGTCCCGGCACAGGTCCAGCACGCCCACCACGAAGTCTTTGCATTGCATGGACAGCTTCCGATAGTCATTCTGAGAAAGAGAGGTTTGGCGATTAGAACAGAGAATTTGCAGAGTCCTTGGGAGGGTGTAGGGTCCTTTGTACATGAGGAGAAGCAGTTCCTTCCTCTGGTCAGAGGCTGCAGCCCCCGGGGGATGTGAGGCTTGCTACGGCTGGACTCACCCCCTCCCACCCACAGCCAGGATCTTCTGCAGCCTGCCCACTGTGAGAGACAGCTCCAAAGCGCTGCGCACAGCAGTCCCTTGGTTTGTATTAAGAGATGTTGCCTAAATGCTGATGCTGAAGGGCCAAAGGATCAAAAAGAGTCAAATCTCTATATGATCATTTTCTTAAAGCCAAAACAAAACCATTTCTATAATGAAAAAAACAAAACATTTTTACATCAGTTATTTTATTCTACTTATTTCTAATTGAGAGACAACAAAAAAAAAATTTTAAATGGGGATTTTCCTAAAGTGGCAATTTGACATAGAAGACAGAACACATGTGGGGATAACGTATCCAGGTTGCTATCTCCTGCCTTGCTGGAGGCATTGCTGCTGCAAGTGCAGTCGGTCCTCATCCAGCAGCCTCAATGTGCCTGGCCATGCACCAGAAGGCCATTCCTACCCAGCCCCGAGGTCCTGATATGTTTCTGACACATCTTATGTCTGGGGATAACTAGTGTGGAGGCCAGGTTGTGTGGGGAAGGACAGGGACCAGCAGAAAGGGGGGTATTTCCCTTTGTTGGTCTGCAGGGCACGTGCCCACATCCTGAGGAAGACAAGTGTCTGATTATACGTCACTGAAGTGCCAAGGGTTGCAGAGTACCAATACATGAGAGAAAAGATGCCAGGCCGCTGGAACTAACACCTCACTAGAAATAGAGACCTCACACATGGGTGTCTCCCCTTCCATTTGCATGTGTGTAGTGCATGGACTGGTATGAGGAAGTCAGCGGGCAACCTCCCGTTACCTCCTGATTGCAGCTCTATTTCTCGCTTCTTGGTTCACTTCAAGGTGTCAACAACCATTGTAGGAAAGTGTTTCACTTCTGGAAACCCTAGTTCCACTTCTATGGCTCTCACTAAAATTATAGCACTCTAAGGAAGTTAGCCAGATGATTAACGTGGTGTCCTTGAAAAAAATGGATTCCTCATTTCGATGTGTCCTGAGACACTGTGTGTCAAATAACTAAACAATACTTTGCACAGCAGAATTTCCTAATCTGGGTTTCCATAAAGCATACCTTAAGAAAAGGCATGACACTAGCTGGTTAGGCTCAGTGGCTAGAGCATTGGCCTGGGAACTGAAGGGTCCCGGGTTTGATTCCGGTCAAGGGCACATGTCTGGGTTTTGGGTTCCATCCCCAGTAGGGGGCATGCAGGAGACAGCTGATCAATGATGCTCTCTCATTATTTATGTTCTATCTCTCCCTCCCTTTCTCTCTGGACTCAATAAAAATATACTTTAAAGAAAGAAAAAAAAAGGCATGAGGGCCCAGCTGGCATGGCTCAATGGTTGAGCATTGACCTATGAGCCAGGAAGTCATGGTTCAATTCCCAATCAGTACATATGCGCAGGATGTGAGCTCGATCTCCAGTGTGCGGTGTGCAGAAGGCAGCTGATCAATGATTCTCCCTCATCATTATTGTTTCTCTCTCTCTCTCTCTCTCTCTCTCTCTCTCTCTCTCTCTCTCTCTCTCTCTCTCCCTCCCTCCCTCCCTCCCTCCCTCCCTCCCTCCCTCCCTCCCTCCCTCTCTCTTCCTCTCTGAAATCAATAAAATATTACTTTAAAAAAGGTGTTCTAATTTCATTTTTTTAAAAAGGCATGAGGAACTCCACTTTCCCCCCCTTAAATAATTAATTTACATGATATGATGGGAAAAAATCACATCACCAACCAAAATAAACAAGAGGAGGAGAGAATGTGTAGAGGCTACCCAGATGAGAAGAGTTTCCATTGCAGACAGCAGAAATCCAGATAAAGGACAGTTACAGTTAATCCTCCTCCTCTCATAAGGGAACAGATAAAATGAATAAAAACTTCAATCTTCGGTTTCCATTCAGATTGGGACCAGGCAACTGATAAAATTAATAAAATGTTCAGTCGCTGGTTTCTATGCAGAGTGTCTGCCTTCCATGCCTGAAAGACTAATAAAATATAATAGCTTCCAGAAGTATTAAATCCATGTCTGTTTCCATAGAAAGCTCCCCCTTTAATACAATTTTTTTAGATGAAATTTCCTCATATGGCTCTTCAGTTCAGACTGTTCTATAAGATTTGGTACAATATAGGACAGCCATTGCCCCATTGAGCAGAAATAAAAGAGACTATTTCCTATGCTTCAAGAAAATGTGGGAACCACTTTTGCAGTAATACCTAAATAATGGCTCATTATCTTAAAACATTGTAATCTGTACATTGTGAAGTCTTAAAGAAAGTCATGTGGGTTATTCACATCCACTGAGAGATCAGTCACACAAGTTACAAGGACAACACTGTGTTTTCGTAACTATGGAAACCTTTCTTGGGGGGAAGTCTGTGAACCCAGCACAGAAAACAGTCAGAGCTGGATAATGGGCGTTTCTTTCACTGTGGTCATGGGATGGCATGTCTCATTATTTGCAGAGCCCCCGGGAACATGGGAGCCCTGCAAATAAAGGGGGTACAGACAGCCCTTCCCAGGTGCAAAAGGAACCAGCCTGCTCTGATCACCAGGAGGAGCTGCCTCGTGTTCCTTCACTGAGACCAACTGCTCTGCATTTCCTAATGATTTTCCCCTAATTTAGTTTTGCTTAATCATCTTCATCATGCCACTCATCCATCATCTGGGCCTGCCACAAAGTTATGGGATGGACCTGCTGTCCACTTGGCAGAGCAGGAACTCAACAGCCCAAGTACCACCCTAACCAGTGGGTTAGTGGGTTGAAGCATTGTGCCATCCACCAAAAGGGTTTGGGCATGTACCCAGTCGGGGCACATACAAGAGGCAACCAATTGATGTTTCTCTCTCTCACTCTGTCACTCTTCCTTCCTCTCTCTCCAAAATCAATAAAAACATATCCTTGGGTGAAGGTAATTTAAAAAAAAAAAAAAAGGCCCAAGGACCTGCTCAAGCCAGAGAAAGAACAATGGCGCTCCATCCTCATCATGCCCTGTCTCCAGGTTTCAGCACTCATAGCAACTGTAAGGCTGACTCATCATTCTAATTCTCTTCCAACCTTTTTCAAAATCCCTTCTATCCTAATTGAAAGCGTAAATTCAATTCTAAGTAGGCTGGGCCCTGTCTGATCCTTGCCCTCGTAACAGAGGGCAGTGGTTAAAGTGTCAATCTGAAGCCAGACTTCTTAGGTTCAGACACTACTTCTACCACTCATTGCTATGTGATCTTGAGAAATTACTCAGCCTTTCTGATGAGAATAAGCCTGCCTAACAGTGCTACTGTGTGGATTAAATGCTCAGTGTTCTTGGTACACATCAAGGACTACAGAAGGGCTTCAATATGCCACTTACAGCATGTGAGATAGAATACCAGTATTGAGGACTGGACCCACAACTCCCACATCTGGGCTTGGCAGATGGAATCTTGGCTATAGGCCTTGCTTTCTCTGTAAAATGAGAGTCTATTCAGATGATTCCTAGAGCATCTTCCTGCCATCAAATGCTACCTTGCTTCAGGATTATATTCATTCTCCTCTTCCCGGCAGCCCTGATGTGGGAATAGTTGAAATTGCTCTTCTACTTTAAAGAGAGGAAAACTGAGGCACAGGGAGGGCAAAAGGCTTTTTTGCCCTTAAAAAAAAAAATGTGCACCACTGACTCAGAATTAGGAAATTTTACTTTGTGTTCTCACAGCTTCATAAATGACTAGCTTGCTTGCCTCTGACACGCGGAGGATTAGACCCAGAGGCCATCCTGTCCAGGATGCTGTCTCTCGGAATAGCTACAGACAGCATTTGCACACCCAAAATCCGCCTGTAATAACCTGTCACCACGCTGTCCTCCCTTCATTTTTCTAAGTCTGTATCTGAGCGTGGCCAGCCTCCTGGTGTAATGACCTTCGCGTGTTTTTGGCACCAGGCCTCCCGCATTCTTCAAGAAGCTCTGGAAATCGCAAAGCGGTTGGGAGCCTTCTCTCAAGCACCTGAGTGGTGGCGATTTGTGGGGCGAGATGCCAGATCTCCCGGCCATTCAGGGATGGTGATGAAACAGGGATAGGTGCCCACAAAGGGAAAAACCACCTCTTTCTTGCTAGGCAGCACATTGTCTATTTTTTCATTTCAAAGCTGGTACTTTGAGCTCAAAGTCTCTGTGGAAAGAATACAGAGAACACCACGAACCAGGGCAAATGAGGTGAGCTGCTTGCCTCCGCGATGAGTGTCACTCCACCGCCCCTTCCAGCCAAGCCCCGGGTCAGAGCAGGGAAAGCTGTTTTCTCCATCAGCCTAAGGCCCTGGCAGATGGGCAATGAGTGTGGGGCAGGAGGTCAAGGAGGAGAGGGGAGGGCAGGTAACCAGGCAACAGCAGGACAGGTAAGAATAAGGAAGAAAAGGAATATGCAATCAGGGGAGGGGACTCGTCCCTGGACACCATGACTCAGAGAAGGCTATGCCACCCAAGGGCTTTCCATAGAATTCAGATCAAGGCACAGTGAGATTTAGATGGTTTCCACATATCCTTAGCTATCTGGTAGCTTTATGCATGCCCTCTTAAACTCAATTGTGTTCTTGTTCTTATTCATTCTCTCTCCCTCTCCCTCTCCCTCTCCCTCTCCCTCTCCCTCTCCTCTCCTTCCCCCTTTACTTGCAATATTCCCCACCTCTGAAAGGTTATCAGATGTGACTGTAGTCAGAGTAAAGGGAACTCTAAGTATTATCAATATAGATTTCACCACCTTCAGGGGAAAGCAAAAAATGACAGACTTTTCAACCATGGCTTTATTGAGATAACTTTTCTGGGCAGAATTGCATACATCGTTATCTTCTGCAAATTATTAAAACATATTCCCTTTTGTAGAATCTCTTTTATAGACTTTCAATGGATAACAAGCAAAACACATTAAAAAAAAGGTTGAGTGATATTTGAAAGGCAAACAAATTTAGAATTATATTTTTATTGCTATGCCAAAATAAAAAAATAGTATTTAGACTACTTTACCTGAATGTTTTTCTATTATCACTAAAGAGAATTTGAGGCTTTCAAATGTTCTGAAATCTGTCTAAAACAAATTCATTTGGTGCCCAAGGAAATAAGTCTTTCAAATATTACATAACGAATCTCTTCAAAGGTACTAGATATAAGGTAAATATTTATTTTATTCTTTGTATGTTCGCACATTTTCCAAAATGTTTATAATAAATATGTGTAGCTTTTATACCGGAAAAATATTTTAATGGAATAACAAATAAAATTACCCTACGCCAGAGCCCTGCCAGCACAAGATGAGAGCTGGCCAATAAGGAAGAATTTGGTGTGTATAGAAGGGGAAAAAGGCCCATCAAACTTTCCATTTTCTTACAACCCCTTGGCCTGAATTATACTGTTAGATGCATTTGTGTAAATCTCACTGAAGCATGAAAAAATGCACTAAGATCTGAAAGACAGAATAACCGTTATTCCTCAGTCTGCCATCATAACACTGACCTGAAAAGCAGAGGAACTCAACATCCACAAAATAATTCAAGGAACTGAACCAGGATAGGTGCCCACAAAGGGAAAAAAAACACCTCTTTTTCGCTAGGTAGCACATTATCTGTTTTATTTTTTCATTTCAAAGCTGGAACTTGGAGCTCAAAGTACCATCACCTCAGGTGGAGAGCCAGAGATAGGGCCCTGCTGAAAACCCGCCTACTGACTCTATCCACCGCTAACGCCATCTCCTCTCATCCGGGCTAATTTGTCTGGCCATCCAAAATGCACAGGACTGAGCAACTGAATCAACAATAACAGTGTTCTCCATCAATGTGTAATTTTTGTAAAAATGAATAACACTGATTAACTGGAGATGATGTCCAGAAACAACAACAACAAAAATCCATTAAAGCAAAACACTGGACCCCTTGCCTTTCTGGTTGACCTGGTGTCTGGGTCCCACAGTCGCCTGCCGAATACACATCTGTGGGTTTCGGGAAGAGGCATCCTGGTCAGATGAATGAAATGACTTTAGCAGCATTTATATTAGCCTTTTGACTTTCGATCTAAATGTTTGGGCTAATAAGCAGTGAACTAATCCTATTTGCATGCTGGATCCCACCATCCAACTAACTACACAAGAGGGGGGAGAACTGGGAAGAGAGACATTCAAGCCAAATCCCTTCATTTGGCAAAAGTGAACATAATGGTTACCCAGAAAAATCCTAGTCCTCGGATCCAGCCTATCCCAGTCCAGAAAACAAATTTTTCACAGCGCCAAGCTGAGCAGGGAAAAGCATCAGATCGCTTCTAAACAATGCTCCCGACCCCTGGTGACTTAACATCCCTGGAGCAACGCTGGTTTGGGAGCAAAGCAGGGCAGGCGCCAGGCAGGCCGCTCCGGCCGCGCGGGGCGCCCAACTTACCTTGAACTCCTTTTCGATGTTGGCCAGCTTGGCCAGCTCGTTGCTGAGCTCCAGGGCGGTGAGCACGGGGTCCTCGCTGGACAGGGACAGGTAGGCCGGGCTGGCCAGCCCACGGTAGGCGTTGATCCTGGAGCGCGAGTGGCTGAAGGAGTCACGCCGCTGCTTCTCGGTGCAGTCGCCGCACTTGCAGAAGTAGTCGTGCGGCCGCTCGATGCGCGCGCCGCGCAGCAGCAGCATGTGCACCACCTCGTACTTCTGGCAGTGCGCCGCCAGGATGATGGGCGTGATGTCGGGCGAGAAGCGCGTGCCGTCCTCGTCGTAGGCGTAGAAGTCGTCGTCCTGCAGCTCTTGCTCGCAGGGGCTGAGCGTCAGGCGCCCGCTGGCCGCGAAGCCGGGGTGGTTGAGGATGGCCTCCACGATGCGCACGTAGCCCTTGCTGATGGCCAGCAGCAGCGCGTCGCCGATGCGCGCCAGGTTCTCCTTCTTGAGCAGCAGCTCCGTCACCTCCAGGTGCTCGTTGCCCACGGCCAGCTGCAGCGCGTTCTGGCCCATGTAGTCCACGCAGTTGACATTGAGGGTGCGGGACTCCTCCAGCATCTTGCGCACCACCGGGATGTTGCCGTACTCGGCCGCGTCCAGGAAGCGCTCCTCCTCGGCTGTGAGGCTGGTGCCGCGGTCGTTGAACATGAAGGCCGGGCCCCGCACGGCCTGGCGCCGGCCCTTCTCCCGCATCACCGTCTTGCGCCTCAGAGATGGGCTTTCATCCATGGACCTGGTCAGCAGCAAAGAAAAAAGAGCTGCAGGCCAGCAGGGCGAATTGCTCCCTCCGGGCGGGCGTCGAGCCCTGCAGGAATCCACAGCGCCCGGCTCGGCGCTAACAGCGCCCCCGAAACGCACACCTGTACCTGTGCGACCTGAACCGGGAGCAGCCGCCAGCCCCGCCAACCAGAGCTCCTTTCCACAGAAACCGCTTCAGGAGAGGCAGTGACAGAAACACTTGCCAGACCCGCGCCTCCCTGCGACCCTGGCAGAGACGGAGCTCAGCGGACCTGTGGAATCGCCTTATACTGCTCAGCAGTCTGGAAATACAGGCTGGCAGGTGCCTGAGAGCTGGAGAAAGTACGTTTTTCAAGAATTAGGCCAGGACATGCTCTCAAGTCATTACACATTTTTAACTAAACACAACAATTAATTAAAAAGAAAGAAAAATCTCAGTATTTAGCCAAGTGTCATCTTTCAGGATCTTAGGGTACCTGTCCCTACCCCCCCCCCCCCAAAACACACACACACACAACCTTATAAGATTAGTTTTTCAATAATACAGACAAGATTTATCAATTTAAAGTTAGAGCATCAAGCTAGATATGTTATTGAAAATAACTGCCTTTATAACAAGTTGCTTAATTACCAATATTGTATAGTTGCTTCTCTGAACTATGGTACATTATGGTTTAAAAATCACTCGCATTACTTCTGAACAAAGCACCTGACACTAATGCACATCCAGGACTGTGCACCGGCCCTAACACCAGCCACAGGCTGAGTGTCCGCTGCCTACAGTCGGACAGCGATCCATGAGCAGCGGCTGGAGTTCACATCCCAGTGCTGTGGGGCTGGGCAGGTAACTTTGCCCCCTGGGTCTCCTTACCCAGGGCAACAGGCACATTTACAAAGCACTTCAGATTGTCCCCATGAGCTCATGAATAAAAAAGCTTTTCTGAAAGTTCTGAGTCTCTGAAAAATGATGTTAAATAATATCATTTTTAATATTTCAATGGTTATTTTAAGTACAAATATGCATCTTTACCTTTGCCCAATTCTAATATTCTTGCTAACTGAAGTGCTTAATATAACTTCCTTTTTAAAAAGTCTGTGATTTGTGTGTGTGTGTGAGTTGCACCACCAGAGGTACCAGATATAGCTCTTCTCACATGACTGACTTTTGAAGCAAATAAGAGTGACCAGTTAAAAGTGAATGGCTGGAGGAAATGATTTCCTTGCATAATGTGTTCCCGAAACACCTCCTGCTATTGACAAAACAGTATTCGCAGGGTCAGGAGTTGAACACCAACGAGAGAGGACACTGGCCTCCCCAACAGCTGGAGGGGATCCTGGGCCTCAACCAAAGGACAAGCTCAGAGGCCACCGCAGAGGTTTCCAGACAGAGAGCAAGGGCAGGGGCCAGGCACACCGGCTCTGCAGAGTGAGAAAAGCAGAGGTACCAGAAAGGCTTGTTAGCTAATCCAGGGCAGAGAGGGCTGTGGCTGGCTCCCATTCTAATAGCTTAACTAGTGTTGGGTGATCAACTTTAAAAATAAAACATAGCATTTATATACAGGACGGGGCAAAAGTAGGTTTACAATTTACAGTTGTTCAGATGAAAAATCTATATTCGGTATATATAAAATGCTAAGCAATCGGCTGACCAGACGTGCACTGACCACCATGGGTCAGATGGTCAACACAGGAACTGCCAAGCGACAGCAACTTTGCAGAGTGCCCTCTTGCACTTTGGGACCTCTTGGGGGATGTCGCACTGCTGGTTTCAGCCTGATCCCCACAGGCCAATCTGAAGGACCCTTACCTGTCAGAGGGACCCACTCACTCCACAGACGCCCTTCAAGCCCCAGCGCCACCCCAGGTGCACCAGCCAGGGAGGGACCCTGGGGGTTTGGCTCCAGGGCGTGTCCAGCCTGTCCTGTCTGGTTCTACCTACCAGCCACCTTCTAATTTCCTTTCAATGTGCATGAGTCCATGCACTAGGCCTCTAGTAACACAATAATTAATAAATAACAATACAAGAATAAACTGTTTCATGTCTGCACAACTATAAACCTATTTTTGCCCCACCCTGTACACACACACACACACACAAACACACACTGTAAATGCACATATCTTTGCACACATACAAAAGTATTTGCTGCAATTTCTAGAAAGCAACCAAAGACTATTGGGGAGTGGAACTGAGTATCCACAGCGGGAGGGAGATTTTTACTTTTACTTACAGCCTTTAGCACAGTTTGAATAGTTTTAACCACAGTTTGAGTATTTTTACTAAAATATAAAATTCATGTTTTCAATTTTTATTTATTTTAATCCCTTAGGTACATATTGGCAATCATTGCAGTTAATCTTTCTGAAGCTAAATAAATGCCCTGTGTTTGACTATTATTTGTAGGGTATGGATGTGCCGTGTGTAGGATAGTGTGTGGTGCCTGGGGTGTGTGCTGTGTGTATAACTGTGTTTGTATGTGTGCTGGTATGATGATGATTTTTAAGTGGGAAACGGCACTCACTGAGCTGCCCAGAAGAGAACTGTGTTTCATAACCAAACTCTATGACAAGGGTTTTAAACAAATCCCAAATGTGGGAAGTCACCACTTGCCCGATATTGTCACGAGAGTGCACCAAGGGCATTGGGCATTAGCAGGTCTGATGCTAATCATGGATTGTTCGTCTTGAGATAGTGGTGGCTCAAGGCAATTTCCTAATTTGGTAATCCTCTTACTGATTTACTGATTACCAAACTTTACCTTTCCCATCCCACCCTCTTCCCTTACCTCCCCCATTGTCCTCATCCATAGGTATACTGTTTTTGTCCCCACACCCCCATACCCCTTTCCCCCTGAGAGTTGTCAGTCCACTCCCTTTCTATGTCCTTGTTTCTATTATATTCACCAGTTTATTCTGTACATCAGGTTTTTAATTCACTTGACTTTTAGATTTACTTGTTGATATGTATTTGTTCTTCATAATTTTTATCTCCTCCTCCTCCTCCTCCTCCTCCTCCTCCTCCTCCTCCTCCTCCTCCTCCTCCTTCTAATGTCTTTCGGCATTTCATATAATACTGGTTTGATGTTGATGAACTCCTTTAGCTTTTTCTTGTCTGTGAAGTTCCTTAGCTCAGTGTTTTTCAACCTTTTTTGGGCAAAGGCACACTTGTTTCATGAAAAAAATCACGAGGCACACCACCATTAGAAAATGTTAAAAAATTTAACTCTGTGCCTATATTGACTGTATATAACGTAATTCTCTTGAATAGGAATCAAATAAACACAAAGAAAGTATTTTATAATTACTTTATTATGAAATATTAAGTAAACAAAATAGTGAAAAATTATAAAATTCTTGTCTTGTCTGCACCTACGGCACACCAGGCAACATCTCGTGGCACACTAGTGTGCCGCGGAACAGCGGTTGAAAAACACTGCCTTAGCTGACCTTCAATTCTGAATGTCAGCTTGACTGGGTAGAGTACTCTTGGTTGTAGGTTCTTGCTATTCATCATTTGACTGTTTTTTGCCACTCCCATCTGGCCTGCATAGTTTCTGTTGAGAAATCAGCTGACAATTGTATGGATGCTCCCTTGTAGGTAAAATCTCTTGCTGATTTTAATATTCTTTCTGTCTTTCGCTCTTAGCATTTTAATTATGATGTGTCTTGGTGTGGTCCTCTTTGGATTCCTTTTGTTTGGGGTTCTGTGTGCTTCCTGGACTTGTAAGTCTATTTCACCAGGTGAGGGAAAGTTTTCAGTCATTATTTCTTCAAATAGGTTTTCAGTATCTTACTCTCTTTTTTCTTCTGGCACCCCCATAATCCTGATGTTGGTATGCTTAAAGTTGTCCCAGAGTCGAAGCCGGTTTGGCTCAGTGGTAGAGGGTCGGTCTGTGGACTGAAAGGTCCCAGATTCAATTCTGGTCAAGGGCATGTACATTGGTTGCGGGCACATCCCCGGTAGGGGGTGTGCAAGAGGCAGCTGGTCAATGTTTCTCTCTCATTGACGTTTCTAGCTCTCTCTCTCTCTCTCCCTTCCTCTCTGTAAAAAATCAATTATATATATATATATATATATATATATATATATATATATATATATATATATATATATATTTTTTTTTTTTTTTTTTAAGTTGTCCCAGAGGCTTCTTACACTATTCAAAAGAATTCAAATTTTTGTATTCTTTTTTTCTTTTAGCTTTTCTAGTTGAGTGATGTTTGCTTCTTTGTATTTCAAATTTTTGACTTGATTCTTGCATTTCTCTAGTTTGCTGTTGGATGTCTGTATAATATTTTTTATTTCAGTCAGTGAATGTTTAATTTCTAGTTGGTCCTTTTCCATATCCTCGAGGGTCTCTCTCATATCCTCGAAAGCCTTGCTAAATTTATTGGTCTTTTCTAGGAAATTCTTAAAAAACCTTATAACCGTGGTTTTGACCTCTATCTCCAGTCATTTGTTTTCCTCCATTTCTTTCATTTGTGATCTGTTTCTTTGTCTCTGCATTTTAATTGCTTCCCTGAGTTGGTAGGGTAGCTTTGTGTGCTTGGTGTCCTATATGGGCCAGTGGCTTGGTGGACAATCTTGGTGCCCCCCTTTGTGGACTGTGTGTACAACCTTGTTGTAGTTAAATCTTGATTGCTGTTGGTATCAGTGGAAGGAGTTGACCTCCAGGCTGTGAGGATCAACTGTGTCTATGCTGAGAGACAGCCTTATTAAACTAGACTTGCAAAACTGCAAAAGCCTCTGTGCTCAGCTTGGATGGGGTGGTTTCAGCATGGAGCCTATAGCCTTGTCTTCCCATCAGTCCTGCCCTGTGAGGTTCCTGAGTCTCAGTGTCCCCCAGTGTCCTTCGGTATTCGCTGCAAGTACCTCTGAGAGAAAGGCGCCCTTGAGTTTTGCCCCCTTCCCCACAATGAATCTGGATTCCCAGATTCTCACCCGGAACTGGAGTTCAGTGCAGTCTGGAGCTTTGTCTCCTTCCCACTAGGGCTATACAGCGGCACAGTCAACAGTCTGTCCTCTGCGTATTCACATGCACGCCTCCAGACTTCTGCCTTTTGCCACTCCCCTGAGTTTTCACCTTACAGCCCAGATTTCTCCAGTATAAGCCTAGGTCCCCAGGATGAGACTGGCCAAGAGACATACCCTGGGCCAACCTCCCGTGGTCCCTCCCTGGCCAGCCGCACCTGGAGTGGCACTGTGGCTGGAAGGGAATCTGTGGAGTGAGTGGGTCCCTCTGGCTGGTGGGATCCCTTGGCCTGATCTATGGGGAGCGGTCCGAAACCTGCTCTTCAACATCCCCCGAGGTGTCCTGGAGTGTGAGAGGGCACTCTGCAAAGTTGCTGTCATACAGGGTGTGGAACACAAATGCAAGTGTGCAAAAAACCAGATTCGGGGCCGACAGTGCCCCAGCAACAACATAACCAATGGCTGAAGGTGGAATCATGCAGCCCCATGAGGAATCGGGTTCCCTCCTCTCTGGTTTCAGGGTGGATCACCTGAGAACTGCTGCTGCCAAGTCACTGCAGCTCAGCAGCTCCTGCATTGAGCGTCTGCTCCCTGTGGTCAGTGCATATCATAGCTACCAGTCAGATGAACATTTAGCATATTAGTCTTTTATATATATAGATAGCATGGACTTCATTGGTTAATATTTTTAGCATAAGCTATAGACTGGCTAGAATTTCCATATTGTATAAAAGATTAATTTTGTACTTGCCATTGATATGTTGACATTATCTATGACTACAGAACATATATACAGAGTATATGTCTGCAATTCCAATCTAAACTCAGATGAGTCATCTTTGGGGAAATAAACTCATTATTAGTTAGTGTTACATCTTAATGAAAAGGGCTTTTTATCTGGTGTTGCTACCTACAAAGAACATCACTTAAAAACAAAAACAAAAAACAACAACAACAACAACAACAAAAACAACCTTTTCTCCCAAAAGACAGAAAATACCAAAAGATGATTCTTTCATAAAGTTTTTCTTTGTATATCTCAGTATCTAAAATGTTTTATTAGTATTTCTTCATTTTTGGGAACTTATACCTTCATACTGTATATTTGAGTTGAAATGTGAGATTTTAGTAACTATACAACACAAGTCCTATGAGTCATTTTGATTTTGTCTTTAAATGATTCTAACACTGAGTTAAGTGTGAAGTGAGATTTCTCAATCAGAATGAATTATACTGCAATTTCATACTAAAAGAGCCAACTTAATACTACTTATAGTGAAGCCACATAGAAAGTGCCTTTCGTAAAAAACTTTCCTTACAGTAAGCTTCACCAATATGGACTGATAGAATAACATAAGCCACATTTGATTTATCCACAATGCATAAACCTGGTGCCAATCTCAGCTGGTCTAGGCAAGCCTCTCTTCTAGCATCCTAAATAATAAAAACCTAATATGCAAATTGTCCCCTTGGGCAGTCAATCAACCAGGAGTTCAACTGGGAGTTCAGGAGTTCAATTGCTTGTGAACTGTGCTGACATGTGCTGACCACCAGGGGGTGACACAAAATATGTTGGGTGTCGGGGACAAGTGCTGGCAGCAAGCAGCAGCCCCAATGAGAGTGGGACTGAGGTGGGATGGTAGAGCAGGTGAGCGAGTGGCTCCAGGCCAAGGGTAAGAGTGGGGGCCCAATCCCCGCAGGCCATCCTGAGGGACCCTACCCATGCATGAATTCGCGCACCAGGCCTCTAGTGAGAAATAAGGAAGGGGAGAAGGTGAATGGAAGAGAATACTTAATTTCAATAATGCCAACACTAACATTATTTTGCCAGACATCAGTTCTGCATCCAGTGGGAGGATGCATTCATCCCTGCAGGGGCCTTCTTTCTGGTACAGCACCGGAGGGACACTGACCTAAGTCACACACTCGACAAGAGCCACATGCAGGCTCCTTTTTGGCTCAGATGGATGCTGGGACCATGGACTGCTATGGACTGAATTGTGTCCCTCCTACAAATCCCCATGTGAGGACGTGGAGGGAAGTCAGCAGCCTGCAAACAGGAAGAGAGCTCACAGAACCTGACCATGCCGGCACCTGGTCTCAGACTTCAGGCTCCAAACCTGTGAGAAAATGCACAGTTGTTTAAGCCACCAGGTCTATGTTGGTGCTTGTTAAACAGCCCAAGCTAAGGAAGACACTAATGGTACATCTTAAGGCAAAAAAACAAAAAAACAAAAACAAAAAACACCAACTTTTTCATGATTTCTGAAACAAACCTTGGGTTCTTAGTACTATTATAGTTCAAACACTGGAGCAGATAAAAGGTTCTTCCTGAGAAATATTTTGGTGAATCCAAAGGCAACCCTTTTCTCCTCTATATTCAGAATCAAAAGTATAAGCAACACTCCTCAGTGCTTATAACTTTGCTAGCAACGTCTCTGACCTCTATCAGTGTCTCTGCAAGTGTGCCTTGAGGACCACCTGCCTGTTAAAATGCAGATTTCTAGGCCCAGTTCTAGATGAAATGAATCAGAATCTCTCAGGAGTAGGTTCCTGGAATATCTGTCTTACATGAGCATCTGCACTCAATGTGGAGACTCTCCCTATAAAAACAATGGGCTGCCCTGTGCCATGACCTCAGACTGTGAAGACTTTAACCACTTGGCACACTGTCCCTGCCAAATGTAAATGTAAATATAATAGATTTGAGCTGAGGGACAAGCAGCCTTATGTTCATTCCAGTTCACTAGGCTTTATGACTATTTAAAATTTGATTTTTAGGAAGAGACTGACTTGAGTCATAATAATAAGCCTGCAGAAATGCCTTCATCAGTGACCCCTTATTTTTTATCAAGGACTGATATTTTTTAAAAGATCTTCTTCAATATGACATTGAAAGGATTAAAGAGGCTGGCCATTGTAGTATTCATTGTACCTTTTATGGGGTTCAAGTTCTAACTTCATCCTAGAATGGTGTAGCAAGAAGCGACTGACTTGATTCATAATAATAATAAGCCTGCAGAAATGTCTTTATCAGTGACCCCTCTAGATGAGTTTGCTTCCTTTAATCTAATAATATTGACCATATAATCCTGGCCTATGGGGGGGTTTTTGCCCACAGTGTCCAGGAACTTAGTTTTGATCTAAAAATGCTCAAATACCATCACATTTCTATCCCAGACTTCAGTCTCTCCCCTCATCTGAAATGATTTCTCACCTAGATTTTTAAATCAATGATCCTATATTCTGTGTGTTTTAAAGCTATTTTATGGTTATCAAAACTCCTTTAAAAAAATAGAGTATTAATAAATACCTCCAGCCCTGACCAGTTTGGCTCAGTGGCTAGAGTGTTGGCCTGCAGACTGAAGGTCCTAGGTTCGATTCCAGTCAAGGGCATGTACCTTGGTTGTGGGCACATCCCCAGTAGGAAGTGTGCAGGAGGCAGCTGATCAATATTTCTCTCTCATTGATGTTTCTAGCTCTCTATCCCTCTCCCTTCATATCTTTGTAAAAAAAAAAAAAATCAATAAAATATCCTACCCAATAAAAGAATAATATGCAAATTAACCATCACTCTGCTACACTCACAAGCCATGCCCACCAGCCACGCCCTCCAGCTAATCAGAACAAGTAGGCAAATAAACTCAACCAAGATGGCTACAACCACAGAGAGCAGGAGGGAGGCTTGGGTTTCCCAGGCAATGGAGGAAGCCAAGCTTTCTGCCGGCCCTTGCTGGCTTAAGCCTCCACTTAAGGCTACAACGTTTCAATTATAGAAGGTAAACAAATCCAAACAGAAATGGTGGTAGCCACAGAGCTGGAAAGAGTGGAAAGCTAGGGTTGCCCCTAGCAATAGACTCAAAGCTTTCCACACACCCTGGCTGCCTGAGGCCTCCACTCCAGGCTACAAAGTTTCAATTATAGAAGATACATAAATTCCAACAGAAATGGCTGCTGGCCATAGAGTGAGCAGAAGGCTTGGCTCCATTCCAGGCTACAAAGTTTAAATTGTAGAAGGTAAATAAATTCCAGATACCAGGGCCTCCACTTGATTTGCCAGGGGTGTGTGGCTGGCCTGCAAACCACCACAGGTCCCTCGCTAAGGCCGCCCCATATCCCACGGGAGCCCCCATCCTGATCCAGGACACCCTTCAGGGCAAACCAGCTGGCCCTCACCCATGCACCAGGCCTCTATCCTATCTAATAAAAGAGTAATATGTAGATTGACCATCACTCCAACACACAATATGGCTGCCCACATGTGGTCAAAGATCCTGCCCCTATGTAGACACAAGATGGCTAGCAGGAGAGGGCAGTTGGGAGGCACCAGACCTGCGAGGGAGGGCAGTTGAGTGGGACCAGGCCTGCAAGGGAGGGCAATTAGAGGTGATCAACCCTGCAGGGGAGGGCAGTTAGAGATGACCAGGCTGGCAGAGGCGGGAAGTTGGGGACAAACAGGCTGGCAAGAGAGCAGTTAGACATCAACCAGACTGGCATGGGAGTGGTTAGGGGGTGATCAGGCTGGCAGGCAGAAGCAGTTAGGGGCAATCAGGAAGGCAGGCAGGCAAGCAGTTCAGAGCCAGCCGTCCTGGATTGTGAGAGGGATGTCTGACTGCCTATTTAGTCCTGATCCCACCAGACATCCCTCAAGGGGTCCCAGATAGGAGAAGGTGCAGGCTGGGCTGAGGGACATTCCCCCAACCCCATGCACGAATTTTGTGCACCAGGCCTCTAGTAGTTAAATAAATACTCCTCACTGCCACCCCTGAATGGCAAGGTCATGCGTTATATAGTATTAGCCTGTGCCCCACAGGGAGCACATACACTATAAGTACCTGTCCAGTTGAGTTCCCAAATCTCTTCCTGGGTCCTGTCCTCTCACTGGACCTCAGGTCTCACATGGACAACTCTCTGTCCTTGGTCACTCCGAAACATCCCTCCCCCTTAAGCCAGTGCCATCATCTCAGCTGCTTCCTTAGGTTGGCAAGTTCGGTACCCCGGAACTCACTGCTTCAGTCCTGCCGGTCACTACGTTCTGAAGCTTCTCCTTGGGAACGCTTGTCATCTGGGGCTTTTCTTCCAGGTCTCACTACCTGAACCCTCCTCAGATCCTTCACAGATGCAGGTGGGTCCCGACCAACAGGTCTAGACTGGATCCTTGTTCCAGGTCCAAGCTGGGTCCTTACAACCACTCTCCATCAGAGGTGGCGTGAAGGAAGCCAACTGCCCTTTACTGAGGGCCAGGGTGTACATATGTTTTCACGCACTATCATATTTAATTCTCAGAAGAATTGCTAAGAAGCAGGCATTATTTTCTCTGTTTCCTAAATGAGAACACTGAGCTCACAAGAGAGTGCCTAAGGAAGCCCTCAGTAAAATGCCTGAGCTGAGGGTCACCTATAGAGATGGGTGGGTGGTATGTTTGGGGAGCAGTGGAGCAGACAGATTTTAGAGGGCAAGTGCAAAGGGAACGTTCAAGGTAGTTTTACAGCTTCCTGCAAGAAAGGGGAGTTTGTGAGCAAAATTTGGGGGAAGGGGAACGGTTTTGAGGAAGGATTTGCTCCATTCCTTTTTGCTCTAATTAATGCTGAAGAAACTGGCCCCAGAGCGCCCTCGCACGCACACTGAAAGCTTGCCCACATGGGCAGCACGGCCCAGTGCTCACTGCCCAGGAGAAGGAAAATGGAGCAGAGGGAAGGACATGTCCCCACGTGGGTCCAATAGGCTGAGGATCCACCGAGGAGGTTCTTACTCTGCTTAGTCTTTTGAAGATCTGGCCCAGCCCAGCCTGGTCAAGTAGCAGAATGGTGAGGCCTTCTCAAGCCACCCTCAGCTCCCCCATTCTGTGGAGCCTGCAATGAGAGTGAGAGCCGGGGAACCTGCCCCAAGACTAGGGACGACCCCGGGTGCAGTGTGCTGGGCCCAGAACATCTGCTGCAGGCGCGGGCTCTGCATGCAGCCCCTGGGAGCTGAGCGGAAACCACGGACACCAGGGAGCCCCGCTGGGTCCTGACAAAGGCAGGTCAGCCAAGATCAAGGCACTTCCGCTGACAGGCAGCACCAAATAGACAAGGAAGAGTCAGAGGACACCAACTCTGTTCCCCCCAGGGACACATGTGGCCCTTTCCTCAATGGCCAGATGCTACAGAGACAGCAGAGGGAGGAGCAGCTTTCCAGAAGCCTGAGCAATTTTATCCAAGTGAGAGACAATTTCTTTGAAAAGAAAATGCACTTCATAGTATCAAACTTAGATCAGTGAAATCGGCCCCAGAGCATCTCTCCGGAGGGTCCTAACCAGGATGGATACTTGGACCATGAAGAGACACTGACCTCTTGTGAGGAATCAATCAGCAAGCAGAGATAAAGCTAAAGGCACAGGAGACACTCTCCTGGCTGAGCAAGTCCCTTGGTAATGCAGGGCAAGCCTTCCCTCCTGGTTCACGCACATAACTGCCTAATTGCTTAGTTAACCTAATTGTTTAATTTATTGATTGCTTAATTGCTTAATTAATTGTCTCTCACTTGTTGAATCAGAATAAGTGTCTGTTGAGCAAGCAAAACACAAAACACAATTGACTTATGTCATCGCAACAGAGCCAACTACATGCAGTAGAGGCTCAAACTCCTGTGCGCTGACACTAACTCTCCGGACGAAGAGCCCTGGTTAGAAGGACCTTCTGGAAGGTCACTGAAAGGTAGAGAATTAGGACAGTGGTCGGCAAACTCATTAGTCAACAGAGCCAAATATCAACAGTACAACTATTGAAATTTCTATTGAAAGCCAAATTTTTTAAACTTAAACTTCTTCTAACGCTACTTCTTCAAAATAGACTCGCCCACGCCGTGGTATTTTGTGGAAGAGCCACACTCAAGGGGCCAAAGAGCCATATGTGGCCCATGAGCCATGGCTTGCTAACCACTGAAGGAGATGAGACTCGGAGGACCCGTGACAGGCTCTCTACTTCACCGCCACCTCGCTGTCTCTAGGGAGTAAGAAAAGTGGTAACAGTATGCAAAATAACAGCATTACTACATGTTTAGCTATATGTTGGAATGTTTTGATTCTACAAGGAGCAGTTTCTGAAATGGCTCTCTGGATTGAATGACAAGGTCTTTCGCACCCAGCAACCATTGACATTATCAAAAGAAGTCACCTTGTCCCCTGTTGAGGAGGCGGAGAACCAGCAAGGAAGCTGGCCAACTAATAACACAGCCACATGAGCCAAAGCAAGGAGGATCACACCCAAATTGTCAGGACTAATCCCTTCACACGCTGGAGAAAGTAAACGTGCCAACGGGCCAGGACTTGGTCTGTCTTCCTGTGAAGGGCAAGGAGAGCAGAAGAGAAGTGGTGAGAAAAGCACAGAAGAGGGGACAGTGTGAGAGCAGCCACATGCTGGCATGGTGCAGGGACAGTGACAGGGAAGCGGTGATGACCGTGCATGGCAGGTGCTGACAAAGGGCAGGGAAGGCAGAGAGGAAAAGTCAAAAATAACAGACTCCACTGTCCCCTGGCAAGCAGGCACCTGCCAGTCAATGTGGCATCTCTCAGGACATCTGCCATCTACATGGCGCCCCTGACCCATGGAAGAAGAAAAGGAAGAAAAAGACCAGGGGCCTCAATAGTGTCATCAAAACACAGGTGTAGACTGTCTGTCTATATTCGTGTTTGTGGGGTGGGAGCCAGCTGATGCTCAGGAGCCCCTAAATATGCGATGTGCAAGGATGCAGGAAGGTTCCCCCTCAGTGCTACTGTCTGGGGTACAAGATAAGGGCCTTTGGCAGTGCCATGGCCCACAGCTCTGACCCTGAGCCTGCGTCCTGGCAGCATGAGCAAGTGGTAAGTGAGGCTGTCACAGGAGCCACCAAACCTACAGGTACCACACTTCTGTTAAACAGGAAAGCACAGCCTTCCTTCCTAAAGACTCTCATCAGACAAAAACCTCAAGGCAGAGATTCCAGAACTTCCAGGTCTAGAAGACCCCGGCTCCGCAGCCATAAATTCCCGAGCGGTTCTGCTGACATGTGGAACATTCAGGACTCCAACGCATCAGTTAGCACACTTAGGAGACACCTGCAAATCCCACCTTCCTGTCCCCCTGCTCAGGAAAGCTGTGCCAGGCCCTCAGCAGCGGAAGCAGAGCACAAGCCACATGACAGTGTGCTCCCTCTGAAAGAGCAGCGGGGAGGGCCCTGGCCATTGCCAGCAGGACTTCTAAATAATATTTCTTAAATGTAAGTGCCCAAGAAAGTTGTCACACAAATGCCTTCTAGAACTTCATGTTCCTGATTCCAGAAATGGCATTTGGGGTGTAGCTCCATCAAGCCCACCATCGCGCACCTTGACATCGCTGCTCTCCTGCCCATGTCCTCAACAATCCATCAGTGCCCTGGAAGGTAGGGACTGGCTCTCTCCAGCTCCCAGGGTCTGGCTTTTAGGACATGGCGGTGAAGATCTGAGTGGATGGATGGTTGCACACAGGCATGTGTACTTAACCTGGAGACGGGAGGTCCAGGAACAGGCGATTTTCCTGTCCAGATCAAAGAACACCCTTGGTCACATATGATTATGTGTGAAAATGGTGATGGAGGGGAATTGGAGCAATTCTTCTATTAAAAAAGAATGTCACATGTACTTGAATATAAATTAATAATCATAAATTAAAGTAACTTAAACAGCCCTAGATGGTTTGGCTCAGTGGATAGAGCGTCAGCCTGCGAAATGAAGGGTCCCACGTTCGATTCCAGTCAATGGCACATGCCCAGGTTGTAGGTTCGATCCCCAGTGGAAGACTTGCAGGAGGCAGCTGATCCATGATTCTCTCTCATCATGGATATTTCTATCTCTCTCTCCCTCTTCCTTCTTCTCTGAAAGCAATTAAAATATGTTTTTAAAAAAGTAATGTGGCCGAAACTGGTTTAGCTCAATGGATAGAGCATCGGCTTGGGGACTGAAGGGACCCGGGTTCGATTCCGGTCAAGGGCATGTACCTTGGTTGCGGGCATATCCTCATTAGAGGGTGTGCAAGAGGCAACTGATCGATGACTCTCTCTCATCGATGTTTCTAACTATCTCTCTCCCTTCCTCTCTGTACAAAATCAATAAAATATATATATATTTTTTAAAAAAAGTAATGTGAACAGACATTCTCCTTTCAAAGCAGATTTCAGCTCAATTCCATTTAATTCTCTTTTTTAAAATATATTTTATTGAGTTTTTACAGAGAGGAAGGGAGAGAGATAGAGAGATAGAAATGTCGATGAGAGAGAAACATCGACCAGCTGCCTCTTGCACACCCCCTACCGGGGATGTGCCCGCAACCAATGTACATGCCCTTGACCGAAATTGAACCTGGGACCTTTCAGTCCGCAGACCGACGCTCTACAGCTGAGCCAAACCGGTTTTGGCTCAATTTCCTTTAATTCTTAGTTATGCCACAAAAAGTAACAGATGGATTCTGAATCTCTTGATTTTGATCTTTCCTAAAGTTATGTTTAGCCAGAATAATTTGGGGGCAAATGGAGGATCAATCTCAGAATTAATAAGATCTAATAATTATTACCTTTAAATTTACTTTAAAAAATAAACTAATTTTCACATTACTTCCTAAATTTAATTTTTGTTATTTCAAGAGAATTAGTGACAATAGAATTAGAAGTCAAATAGTTCAGTCTATAATTGACAAGAACTGAGGCACATGACCTCAAAAAATAAAAAAACTTCTTATCCATGAGAAGCTCATATTTGGCTATTTAAATATATATTAGTCATCATCAAATATATATACATTGAATGGCCAGATTAATATGATCTCTGAACTCATAATAATCTGGCTACTCAGTGTATATCCTATATAATAAAAGGTTAATATGCAAATTGTCCCCTCAACCAGGAGTTTGACCAGCAGGCAGGCTGGCCAACTGCCCATGTCCCTGGTCAGGCTGGCAGACCCCACTCATGCATGAATTCATGCACCAAGCCTCTAATACACACACACACACACACACACACACACACACCACAACAACAACACACACCCTGAGTGGCCAGATTATTATGCTTTCAAAGATCATAATAATCTGGCAACTCAGTATATATACTAGTGGCCCTGTGCATGATATTTGTGCATATTAAAAGGGAATTAATTAGAAGAAATATTTTACTACTGCTATTTGCCCTTTATAATAGAGTGTAAGAGATGAAAGAAAATTAGTAAAATGTGTATGAAAATCTTCCTCCTTTCAGAGTCTGGGGTTCGCTGTGGAACCCAGAGTCAAGTCCCTGCCCACCAGTGCAAGCCTCAAAATCCCGGGAGACCCAGACCTGACTGGCCTGCAGAGAGAGTGGTGGGGCCTCAGGTCCCCCATCAACCCCACTGGGCAGGGGTCATGACTTCAGGTCCCCCCAACCCCTGCCATGGCTCTGGGGCAGGGGGCGTGGCCTCAGGTTCCCCACCCCTCAAGGGTACAAGGGAGTGATGACCATTTGCATATTAGCTCTTTATTACATAGGATATACGTATACTGCTAATGTTATTAGAAGCTAAGGGATCTGGTTTTTAATCATTATCATCCATATCCAATGTCAAAAGTCTGAAGTTTGAAGATGCTTGCTCATGTTTCATCACCCTGAGATCTACTTTTCAACAGAGTCCAGACACATCAGTCCAACTTGACAAAATGTATTTAGAAATGCAGGAGAATCTTCCACTGTCATGCTCTCTCCTTAACAGGTCTCACACTTATGGACAATGAAGTCTCTTTGTTTAAAAAGAGATAAAGCCAAATCCATATCATCACCTATTATTTGAATAGTGCAAAGGAAAAAGAAAAATTTTTTGAACTAGATAATTATAGACAAACTAGAGGCCCAATGCATGAAATTCGTGCACGGGGGTGGGGTGGGGGATAGAAGGGGGTAGGGTGTCCCTCAGCCTGGCCTGCACCCTCTCCAATCTGGGACCCCTCAAGGGATAACCAGCAGTTGGACATTCCTCTTACAATCCAGAACTGCTGGCTCCTAACCGCTCCCCTGCCTGCTTGATTGCCCCTAACCACCTCTGCCTCGGCCCTGTACCCAGGACCCAGGATTCCCTCCTCCAGCCAACCACAGGCACCTGGGATCTGGGCTTTCCTTCCTCTGGTCAGCCATAGCTGCCCAGGCCAGCTGCAGCCTCAGGGGATGGTAGGCAGGTGGCTTCACCTGTGCTGCAACCACAAGTGCTGGTGCCTGGGACCACAGGGTGGGCAGCTTCTCCATCTCCCAGGCCACAGCCACAGGAGCTTGTGCTTGGGGTGGCTGGCTTCTTCGTCCACCAGCTGTAGCCAGCTGTAGGTGCTGGCACCCGACCGCAGGCGGACAGCTTCTCCATCTTCCCTCGGACGCAGTGGGGGCAACTTTTCTGGCTGGCTGCGGCCTGGGATCACAGGGCAGGTGGCTTCTTCATCTTTTGGGCTGCAGCCAGCCTCAGGCACTGGCACCCGGTTTCTTGTCTCCCCCAGGACATGGGGTGGGCAGCTTCTCCAGCTGGCTGTGGCCTGGGACCACGGGGCAGGTGGCTTCTTGGTCTCCATGACTTCTCTGACTCCCACAGGCTGGGAATGGCTGTAGGGCGGGGCTGCTGCCATGTTTTTGGTTCAATTTGCATATTCACTCTGATTGGCTGTTGGGCATAGCAGAGTGATGTGATTTGCATGTTTATTAGTGTAGATATCCCTGACCTAGATGTTGAATTAAAGACAAAATGTTACGAAATCCTAATTATTGTCATAAAGCCACTGCTGAGGCCCTTATGCACAAGTGTGAAGCTAGCCACCCCTCAGTTCACAACTCCAGACCTTCAACCCGGGTCAGATTCCTGTGTCCACCCTGCCCAGGCTCCTACTCTGGTCCCCTGCCAGTGGTGCTGAGGGCACATTGAGAAGGAGACTGCTCAAGGGCCCTTCACTGTCACTTGAGCATGCTCCTGAGGGGTAGTCTCTGAGTGTGGGATTTGATGGCTTTACATGGAGGATTTCAGATGGCCCTCCCATTACACTGTACAGGTTACTATCTTCTCCATTTGCCTAATAAGATCACTCATGTTTCAGAATATTCTTTCTTCTTTGATCTTGATTCAGTTAATCATACTCTCTTCATTAGGGCTTACGTGAATGCCTAAAACCCAATCATAGGGTGTCTGGTTTCAAGACGATGGAATAAAGGCCTTTTCTGCCCAATTTCCTCTCCAAACCTACCCCCTAAACAACAAGGAAAACAAAGAAAAGTAACATAGATTTCATCTTTCTGAAGCCAAAGGGACCTGCCCATAATAGATGAGGACAAAGGAGAGGAGTTGACAGATTGGTGATGACTTAGCAGAAAGGAGGACGGTCCAACCACGGTGCCAGTAGTAAGAAGCTGATCCACCTGCTCAGTACCAGAAAAGGCCAAGAAATTGAAGGCCAGAGAAATTCCAGAAAGTAGAGATGAGGTAGGAGCCAAATATGGGTGAATTGGCTGAAAACATGCATAAGGAGTACGTAGAAACCCTTCCCCCAGAATCAGGCGTCTTCAAACTACGGCCCGCGGGCCACATGCGGCCCGCAGAGGAATCTGATCCGGCCCGCCAGGTTTTTTGGGCAGTGAGCGCAGCCGAGGTGTTACAGTAGGAATTAGTAGTTCATATAGTCCGGCCCTCCAGCTCTCTGAGGGACCGTGATCTGGCCCCCACTTTAAAAAGTTTGAGGACCCCTGCCCCAGATCTTCAGCCCACAATGCCTAAGTGAAAACTCTTACCCTTTTAGGAAATGGGATATAAAATACCTGGAGAAATAGGAACAGAGATGCTCTAGATGTGGGGTTACCAGGCCCAGGGAAGGACAAGACCCTCAATAGGGGATCCCTACCCAGTTCCAGAGTAACAGAAGCAGGTTTATTTTTTTTTTAAATACTACATTTCTGAAATAAGACAAAATGCTACAAGAAGGAATACCCATAAAATCAGAAAGAGCTCTTAGAGATTAAAAAAAAAAAAATGTAATAGTTAAAACAGGAAAAAAAATTCATGAGAGAATTGGATGATAGAGTCAAGGGAATACTCCCCCCTCTTTCTTCATTGTTTAAAGTATTACATATGTCTCCTTTCCCCCCTGATTGACCCCCGCACCACTCCCACACCCCAGGACAAGGCCCCATGCCCGTGTCCATGTTCACTGGTTATGCTAATATGCATGCATACAAGTCCTTTGGTTGATCTCTTACCTTCGCCCCTCCCCTGCCTTCTCTCTGAGGTTAGAAAGCCTGTTCAGTGTTTCTTTGTCTCTGAAGGGGACATTTGAGGAAGAAGAACAGAAAAGAGAAGCGTTGGAAAACATGAGGAGAGATCAGTCCAGGAGATCCAACATCCAAATAATAGGAATTCTAGAAAGATAGACTGAACATAGTGGGTAGGAAATAATAACAGAAATAATAAATGAAAACTTCCCAGACTATAGAGCATGATCTTCAGAGGAGGACAGAAAGGAGAGGAGTTGACGGATTGACGGAAAAGGTTCATCAAGTGTCCAGCTCACGTAATGAAAAAAGACCCATCTCATTTATATGTAGAATCTAATGAACAAAAAAATTGATGAACAAAATAGGACTAGAGGCATGAATATATGGAACCATTTTAGAGGGAAGGCAAATAGGGAGGACTGGAAGAGATCAGCTAAAGAACATGGACACAACAATAGTGAGGTGAGGCCTGGGCGGGAGTGGCAGGGGCTGGGTGGAGGGGGGTTAACGGGGAGGGGGATTAAGTGGGGGACATCTGTAACAGGGTCAACAATAAAAAAAAATTAAAAAAAGAACAAAGGCTGACACTGAGGCATATCATCCTGAAATTTCAGAATAGCACTAATGAAGAAACAATTCTTTTTATTTTCCCTAAAAGCTTCCTGAAGAAAAAGAATAATTGAAAACAACATTCATAGGAAGTCAGAGGGTTTCAGAAAGGATGTATCCAGAAAACATACAGAGGCTGCAGAAGATGTAGCTAAGGAAGCAAGAACATATGAGACCAATATTTACTCCAAGAAAAACAAGTAATTAAAAAAGAAATGCAATCTTACTAGGCCAGCTGACTCAGCATTGAACAACAGTGTCATGGTTATATCGATAGGCCAGACACACGGGAGGAAAACTGTGTGATCTCACTCACGTGTGGACTCTGAAAGCATCAGGTACTCGGGGACAGAGAGCAGATCAGTGGCTCAAGTGTAGGAACTGTGAGGAGATGTTGGTCAAAGGAAGCAAAGCTATAGGAGAGGCAAGTGCAGAGCTCCCACGGCCAGCTTGACGGCTGTATTTAATGCAGAAGCTGCTCATCTGCCTAGTGACCCTTAGAACATGGCTTTATTCTCTGTGTACAAATGTTCTCCTTTCCAGATGATAAAACCTGCTTTAAAGAGGTGTGCTCAAGTTAGTGAGAATAAATGACAGCCTGAAGCATTATATAAACACAAATTACTGCTTTTATTAGGAAAGTACTTCCTCCAAAGAAAAATTAAATGGAATTCTCTCTACTAGATGTCTTTCTCCGTGAACACAGCACTGCAGAGACCTAGGGTCTGTGCCCCTGTGCCACCACAGACCGATCCTCCTTCCAGAGCAGACTCCTAAGTTCCCCTCTTGGTTTATTGAGTATTTGACAATTGTGGGTCAATTCTTCCCTTTTCTTGAAACTCTTCTCTCTCTAGGCAGCCTGGCCTTGGTACCACCAACCCCTTCATCGTTCTCTCTCTCTCTCTCTCTCTCTCTCTCTCTCTCTCTCTCTCTCTCTCTCTCTCTCTTACTCTCTCTTTCCTCTCATAAAATATTTTCCCTGAGATAAGAGAGCCTAGACTCCCTTTGTTTTTCCATCACATTTCTTCTTCGGTGACACCACATACTCTGTAACCATTCCATTCAGATACTAAGTAGACTCTCAGATTCTCTGAGCTTTAAACTTGCATTTCCATCTTTCTGTTTGCCTCTTTGTTCTTTTCTTTCCAACAACATTACTAATCTCTTAGTTATCTAGGTTTAAATCACCAAGTCCTCTCCCACCCAGCTTTTCTATAAACCATGGAGAAAGCAGTTAGCTGCAAATTCCCAAAGATTCTACCTGTATTCTCCCTCCTCATCTCTCTTCTTTCCATCCCATCAGCACCACACAGTTACAGCCCCTAAACTCAGCCTGGATAGCCACAATACCCCTAATTTATTTATTCAGTCTGCCAATTGCTGCTTCAATCCATCCTGCTCTCAGAGTGGCTTTGATCAAATTGCTGCTGCTTTGAAACAATCAATAACTTCCTATTGCTTGTTTCTGGCATTCGGATCCTCCACATTAATGTCCCAAACCAGCACATCCAGCTACATCTCACAGTTTTCCTACACATATCTATGTTCCAACCAAACTCTAATAAATTCCCTAGACATGCCTGGCATTTGGGGAAGAGAGAAGGCTTGAAGTAATTATCCATTCTGTCTCTGCCTCATAGCCTATGCATCTTTTTCTAAAATACGTTTTTATTGATTTCAGAGAGAGGAAAGGACAGGGAGAGAGGAATGTAAACATCAATGGTGAGAGAGAATCATTGATTGGCTGCCTCCTGCACACTCTGTACTAGGAATCCAGCTGAAACTGGGGCATGTGCCTGACCAGGAATCTCATCGTGACTTCCTGGTTTATGTGTGAGGCTCAACCACTGGACAACACTGCCAGGCAATCTTCTAAGGCCCACAAAGGTTTCCTCAATTTCTCCACAACCTTAAGTTGTCCATCTCTCCTTTGCACTTGACCCTACATAGCTCTATCCTTATTCATGTTGTGTGTTTATGTTCCTTATTCTACTCTAACTTATAGCATCATTGCTTATGATCAGCTTTATTTCTACCTCTCCCTCATGAGACTTTAAATTTCTTTCTTGACTGCACACAAGTTGTCACAGTCATCTTTGTGGCTTGCTGTTCTTAGCTTGCACTTTGCACATAAAAATGCTTAAAAAATAACTTTGAATTGAAATTCATGAGGATGCCTTCAAATGCCTTTTTGGAGTTTATCAGCTATATTACAACCAAATGAGGTCATCTTGCCAATGATATATTACTTGGCCCTAGGTTGGCAAATAATTAAGATAAAGGAAGTTTCCATTTGAATCGCTGGTTGAAGCAAGAATTCTATCAAAGTTTTTTTTTTTTTTAAAGTCTTGTTAGTGATATAACAGATGTCATTCTACCTGCTAAATAAGTGTGTTTAAAATTCCCAAACAGCCCAGCCGGCATGGCTCAGTGGTTGAGCATCGACCTATGAACTAGGAGGTAGGAGTTCAATTCCCGGTCAGGGCCCATGCCTGGGTCGTGGGCTCCATCCCCAGTGGGGGTCATGCAGGGGCAGTCGGTCAATGATTCTCTCTCATCATTGATGTTTCTGTCTCTCTCTCCCTCTCCCTTCCTCTCTGAAATTAATTAAATATATATATTTATATATATATATATATATATATATATATATATATATATATATTTATTTATTTATTTATTATTATTATTTTTTTAATTCCAAACAGCCTCCTGGGGCATGGACAGCGAAATGAACCCCAGGACTGCCCCGAGGAGTCTTCTTGGTGGAAGTGGTTCCACCCTCAGCAGCCCTTCTATTCTGCCTCCGGAGGGTGTCCTGGGGCCATCCTGCTCCGATTCCATCCTAGGACTTGTTTGTTCCCTGAGCTCTGAAACTGGGCATGTTCTACTCAGTTAGAATAAAGAGCTAATCTCTGCTGGAGATATCAACGTCCGCTCTGACGTTACACAGTCACAGGCCTCAAATAAACACGGAGAGCTGGCTGCCCTGCCTCCAGAACAAATGTTTCTTAATGTCTATCTCCTTAAAATGACCCCGTCTTCCCACCCGCTTTAGGAATAAGCACAGCACAACATTGCTTGTTGAGTTGTGTACTAAACGCCCCGCAGATAGAAAATGTTCCATTAGCAGTTCGACAGTCAGTCTGCAGCGGCGCTTGCCTGATGCTTGGGTTATCGACCCCCAACTTGGAAAGGCAGAGCGAGAAGCTGTTCCGCCCCACTTTCTCTGCTAAGAGTGCTCTAATAGGTGTCCAATTTAGTTTTAAAGAATCAAGAAATTGAGCAGGGTTCTAAAACCCAAATGGACAAAAGGAAAAATGTCTAAAACCACAGGGAGGCAGGGAGGGGAGCTGGCGCTGCTTGAATTGCAACGGATCCCTGGACTTCCCTCCACTTCCTGGGCCGCCCGCGTCCACTGCAGGCCCATCTTCAGCAACAACTGAACACATCGGAAACAGGCGCTCATTTAAAGCAGCAGCCTTCCCTGGCACCTGCTGCCAGCTCTGATGTCCATTTCTAGGATGGCTGGTAGGTCCTGGTGGCCCCCGGGCCGAGGCCGGGCAGCCGGTCGCCCTCGGCAGCAGGAGGCGCTGCAGAACCACCTCCTCGGGCCGGGGCCCTCGGACCCTCGCTTCCCACCTAGATCTGAGGTTCTTCCTTAAAAAGACAGTAAACCCCGCGACACGCCCAGGGTACGTGACAGCAGACCTGGGAGCCCGCGCCCTGTAAAAGGAGTCGCGCTCTCCCTCACTCTCTGCGCCTCGTAGACCCGGGCATGAAGCGAAGTTGCTCTCCGGACCCTGAGCGCTGCCCTCCGCCTCCTTGGGGAGGCGCCGCTGCGGACCCCGGCCGCCCGGGGCAGCCCAGCCTCCCGCCGCCCTCCGGGGCCGCTGCGCTCAGGCTGCAGGCTCCCTGGGAGCGGGCCGTCGAGAAACCCGGGCCGGGCACACCGTCCACCATCTCCATCGCACACGGTCCCCTCCCTTCGCCCCGACGACGGCCGAGCCTCCGAGGGGACCCGCGATCCCCGTGGCTCACGCCGGGACGAGGGACGAGCCGGAGGCGCGCCCTGGTCAGAGCGCACCTGGCACCACCACCACCCCCGCCCCCCCTCAGGGGCCCCCGGCGCCCGGCGCTCGGTGCGGAGAGGGAGCGGCCTCGGCTGAGAACCGCGCGGCGTCCGCGGGGCCGGCTCCGGGGCAGGTCCGCGCGCTGCGGCCGGGATAGGGCCCCCGTGCCGTCCGCGCCCGGAAGTCCCCCAGGGAGCGGGCCCCGTGCCGGCGGGCCTGAGGTCCCGGGCACGTCGCGGGATGGCGCGGGCGCCTCCCTCCGGGCCGCTGCGGCCGGTACTTACAGATCGGGCTCCGGAGACCAGGGCGGCGGGCGGCGGCCGTGCGGTTCCGGCGACGAGGTCGCGGAGCGCAGCTCCAGCCCCCCGTTGACGCCCCTCCAGCCGCGCCGGCGGCGCTGCGGCTCGGCGCTCACGTCCTCCTCCTCCTCCTCCTCCTCCTCCTCCTCCTCCTCCTCCTCCTCCTCCTCCTCGGGCGCAGGGAAGGTCACCCTCGCCTGCTCCTTGCACTTCTTGACCTTGGTGGACATCGCGTCGGCCGCGGTCCGAGCGGGGGGACGCCAGCCGCCGGCCTCCGCCTTCGCCGCGCCGTCTCCCCGCCGCGCCCCCCGCCCGCCTCCCGCGCCCCGCGCAGCCCCGGACGCGGAGCGAAGAGGAGACCGCGGCGCGGCCCCGCGCCCGGCGGCCGGAGACTGGAGTCCAGGCCGCCGCCCACCATCCACCCGCCGCGGCTGCAGTTTCGGCGGCGGCGGCTGCGAGGACTCAGCCCGGGGCCGAGCTGGGCGCCGGGACTGCCTGCTCCGCGGCCCGCGCCGGCTCCGACAGCATCGCTCGCTGGAGGGGGCGGGGGACCGACTCCTCCGACTGGGCGCTGGAGAGGAGCCGGGCCAGCAGGTGGGAGGCAGGAGGTCAGAGAAACGCCCTCCCCTGCCACCCCTTCCAGAGGCTCCACACCCTCCCCTGCAGTTTCCTGGGAAGGAGAGAAACCGGCTGGCGAGCGGCTCACTGTCCTGCAGCCTGTTCACCCATCGACTATGGAGCGCACTTTTCCTTGCTCCTCACTCTGAGACTCAGTGGAACCCGCAGAGTTCAAGTACATGTCCGAGGGCCTCTGGACCCGGGAGTGGCGATATGTGTTTTCAATGCGCACGATGCTTTGGGTTGTGGGTGTTTTTTGTTTTGTTTTTTAAATGAATCTCAGAGGCATGAGACAGGATTATCTATACTTTCCGATGAAGATTTTCCAGCAAAATTTGAAGTCCTTTTAAAACCAAACCAAAAAAATAAAAAACAAAGCATTTTAAAATACAAGAACAGTATTTATTCTAGAAGAAAAGACTCGTGGCATTTTAGTCCGAAAGAGTCTTAAGGATCAAGGAACTTATCCTCATTCTAGAAATAAGGAAACAGAGGCCTAGAGAGACTGAGGAAACAAACAAGGCAGCTGGTGGGGAGACTCAGACTAGGCCCAGTTTTGCAAAGTTCCTATTGCCTCGAGTAGGCAGCTCTCCAGCAAGTCCAACTTGGAAGACTCACAGAAATACTAGACGTGCTGTGATGAAATAAAAAGATACTCATTTTTTATTGTGGCCAATTTTACCGTATTTCTTTGAAGAGCAGTTCTTCCAAATTTAAACAAAACTTAATTCCTTTAAAGTAACTGGAACATTCTGTGTTTTATTCAGATGCTAATGAGTCTGTGTGCTTAAGGAAGCAATGTAATTTACCCACCTGATAGAGAAGAAAACAATACATCTGGTACCTTACAGAGGAAGCATTTTTCCCCAGGGGCACCCCCCTCACCCGTATCCTAATATCTCTAAAGCAAGTCTGTGCTCAGTTCTGGCTCCCATCGCCCCCAACCCGCCTCTCTGTGCTCTCCATTCTCCTCACTGCTCCCAGGCCACACTCCAGCTCATCTGATCCTGACTTTCCTCTGGAAACAGCTCAGGTTGACATCCATATTTGGCCTCCCAGCACTCCTGGTCTGACCTCATTCTCCATCTCCTCTCCCATCCTCCCAAATTCCACATCCTAACTTTGGTCTCTGAGCCTTTCACTCGTTGCCTGGCCTTCTGGACGCTTCCCCACGCCCCTGCCTTCGTCTGTGGCATTCATGTTACTTTCTCTTCCGGCCTCCACCTGCACAGTTCTACTTTCCCTAAAGACCCAGGTGCCACGTGCTCTCAGCTGACACCCCTCGATGTGTCAGTGGAGTTCACGTGGCCCCTGGTCCTCACTGTATTGACTGGCCACATGGTATTGAAATGACCCTATGTGTCTGGCTCCTCTTCAGGCTGTGACCTCCATGAGGATGGTTCGGGACCTTATTTCCTTCCAGCTGGTTGGGGGCTCATTTTCTTGCCTTTGACATTAGCTCAGCATCTGATAATGTAATGTGCAGCCCACTCTTAGTACACGCTCAGTACATGTCTGCTGAGTGGATTCGGGGAGGCTACAGGTTCTATGTTAATAAGTTGACAAGCTGCTCTGCAAGGAAGCCTACAGCCACAGGGTCTCTCCCTGCACGCTGGACCAGTTACTGGGGCTGTCATAACAAGCATCACAGGCTGGCTGGCTTAAATGACAATTATTTTCTAACAATTCCGGAGGCTGGGAGTCCTGGATCCAAATGGTAGTAGGGTTGGTTTCTTCCGAGGCCTCTCTGCTTCACTCGTAGATGGCTACTCCCTGTCCCTTGCTTGGCCTTCCCTCTGTGTCTGTGTCCCCATCTTATTTTCTTATGGGGTTAGGTCCCACAACATGACCTTATTTTTAACTTACCCTTTCCAAGGCCCCATTTCCAAATATAATCACATTCTGAGGATCTGGGGGTTAGGACTTCAACACAAGAGTTTGTAAGCGGGGTGGGTGGCACAGTTCAGCCCATAGCGCTGAATTGATTTACTTAATTTTTTTAGAGAAAGTGGAAGAGAGAAGGAAAGACAGGTACATTGATGTGAAAGAAATACATCAATTGGTTGCCTCCTGCACGAGTCCCGACCAGGGCCCGGGCCAGGGAGGAGCTACAAACAAGATATGTGCTCTTGATCGGAATTGAACCCGGGACCCAATGTGGTTGATTGTTTATTAACGGAGTTTTAAGAGTGCTTTGAATACTTTGAATAACAGCACTTTCTCTCTCTCTCTCTCTCTCTCTCTCTCTCTCTCTCTCTCTCTCTCTCTCTCTCTCTCTCTCTCAGGCCTACACCAGCAGTGGGACATGCTTAGTGCTGCTGTGGAGGCGAGAGAGGCTCCTGCCACCACCGCTGTGCTCACCAACGGTGAGCTGACTTCTGGCTGAGTGGGGCTCCTCCTGTGGGAGCGCACTGACCACCAAGGGGCAGCTCCTGCATTGAGTGGCTGCCCCCTGGTGGTCAGTGCACATCATAGCAACCAGTCATTCCACCACTTGGTCAATTTGCATATTGCCTTTTATTATAGGAGGATTTTCTCCTAGTCTGTGGCTTGTCTTTTTATCCTCTTGAGTCTCTGCTTTGTTGTTGTTGTTGTTAATCCTCACTGAGGAGATTTTTCCCAATGCTTTTCAAAGGAAGGGAGGGAGGGAAGAGTGGGGCAGGGATCGAGCCTGCAACTGAGGTAGGTGGCCTTGATCAGAATTGAACCCACAACCCTTCAGTCCTTGGGCTGATGCTCTAACTACTGACCCACATGGGCCAGGGCTGTCTTCTTATCATCTTGATTCTTTGCTTTTTAAGGTAAACTTAAGTAATTAATGTTCTTAGCAACATAAACTAGTAAGATGGGAAATGCTGCATATCAGAACAATTAAACCTGAAAACAGAGGATCCCTCTACTTACTATATAGTATATGGAGTAATTCAGTCCAGTGCCTCTCACACAGTTTACAGTGTCCTATAAACAGCATCACTAACGCTTGTAATCCTTGTACAGAGCAAGCTTTCTAACCTAAAACAAGTACTTTGAAAATTGCTTTCTGAGTTAGAAGTTTGGGACTCCACATTTATTGTATTAGAGGGGGGAAAAGTTGTCAGTGATGCTTACATTTCCTAATGGCTCCCACAGTGACAGTGTGGGGTGGCATCTGAGAACATATGCTCTGGGCCAGTTTTCAACTGGGCACCCTGCTGAGGGGAGTGATGAAATCTCACGAGTCCTGCTCTGTGTCACCTGGACGGGATCATCCTTGGTCCAGGTGTCCACCTGCAGACCCTGCCCCGGGGCCACTCAGCAGGGAGGCATCGCCGTGCTTGTGTTCCAGTCACCCTTGTTTCACTTCCTAATGACCCAAAGCGCCAGAGCTGTGCTGCGGCTCCGGTGTCACAGAGAAGGTGCACAGTGCTTGCTTTAGGGGCAAGGTGTGTGCAGTACACGAAGATATTCTGAGAGAGGGGGAGAGAGAACATTCACATGTTTTGTTACAGTATATTGTTAGAATTGCCCCACTTTATCACTAGTTATTGTTAATCTTCCACTGTGCCTAATTTATGCACTAACCTTATCATAGGTGTGTACAATAGGAAAAACCATACCACGTAGAAGTCCTCTCGGTGATCTCAAGCATCCATTCAATGCTTGGAGCATATCCCCCATGGATAAGGGGGCTGCCATGTATGTAAGAATTAGCACCTCCTTCAGCAGATCACTGTTGTGAACTGTAGAACTAACAACACAGATCTGAAGTCAGGGGCCTCAAATAAGGCCCTGCCTGCCTAACTCAGATGCCCCTCTAGTAGTGTTTACTAAACTGTACAAGCGTGGGCTCACTGGTCTGCCTTGCCCACTGGACTTCAAGGTCTATTGAGGCAGGGATGGCATTTCATCCGACCTCGTCACACCCGTGGAGTCATAAAACTGGAAACAAAGGAGGTGTCACTAGTAAGACAGCAGTCAGGACAGCAGATACTCAATAAATATTTACGGAATGAGGCCCCCGGGGTTGAGGAGAAGGAGGAAGGGAATGTTCTTCTGCTTTGGACACTGTGCCAACTCCAAATTAAATCTGAAGACAGTGGGATTTGGGGGGGCGGTGCCTTCCCATTCTTTCTCGCACACCTTTTCCCATGGTAGGGTGCCCAACTTCCCTGACACCTAGGGACTCGGGACTTCATATTGTTTTAATTCTGCCACAATGTTATTTCTCTGTCCTGTCATGTCCCAAAGTGCTCCAGGTTTCACAATCTCCATCTCCCCTGCCAGTCAGAACTGCTGTTCCCTCAGGGCTGCCACCGCAGCTGTTAAATGGTACATGTCTTACACGAATTTCATGTGTATGAATACCTAAGAGTCCTTAGTGCTTCAAGAGATTTACATTTTTAAAAAGCTGCAACGAACATCCATTTAGTGGAATTGTCAGCTGTGTGTTAAAATGAAGCAAGAGGAAGACGCTTTGGGGGCCCTGGGTCAGGTGAGCTACCAAGGAGCAAGCCAGTGTTGAGGTAACTTTCCTACGGGGTTCCTCTCATCCTCCCAGCCAGTGAAGCTGCAGTTCCAAAGCATTTATGCTTGCCTCTCAGCCTCCCCCCCTCCACCTCTGCCCATGGCGTTGTCAGGAAGGGCTGCCAGAGTGAGGAGAGCCAAACGTGGGCCAATGGGCAGAGCTAGCAGCTTTCTGTACGGCTTTGACCTTGAGAAAATAGGGACAGAAGTGTATTACTATTGGAAGGCAATTCTCCAGGAGCGCCTCGTGTTCTGTATATCTTGCAAGGGGAGACAGTGCCTGCCTTTGTCCTGGTGTATCTTTTCAAGACCCAAACAGCCTTGGAAGGCAGAGAGTATCTCTCTCAGGAGCCAAGAGCAGGTTAGTGCACTGTCTAGTATCATGAAGGGACTGCTTCCCCTGGGTCACTATAAGAGAGTCATTGCCTAAGCTCAGGGTTCCTCTCTTGTGATGCACCCGCAGCACGTGCAGGTGCCATCGACCCCTTCCTGTCACTCTGGGAACGGGGCTCGGGGAACTAGGACAAGTGGTAACACTGGCTACTGCCACTGCTGGGAGGAATACCCTGTCCTTTGCCTCTGATGTGGGACTTTCGTGCCTCCTGCCAAAATCTATGAAACTGTAACTAACTTGTCAGTTTGGAGATAGTGTTAAATCTCAGACCCTTCATCGTTCTTAACAATTATTACAAGTTAGAGATGAAAAAATTCCCAGCTCTCCCCAAAACAGATACCTCCAACAGTAAATTGGGCTCTTAAAGGGGTTATTGCAACTTTCCCCTGGGACTGCATGCATTATTAATTAGTTTTTCTGTTATGTCCTTGCTAACAATTTTTTTTGTTTGTTTTACGTGCAAACAGTACCAAAAGAAACCAATGCTCTTGACTCAGAGAGACACAGACCTGCTGATGCTCAGTTGTGTTGGGGGTGTGGGGAGTGGGCTGGCATGCCCCCAGTCAGCACGGAGATCACACTGCGGTGAAGGAGGGTGAGTGGCTGGCGTTCGTTCCTCTGCATGTACCTACAGAAACCAAATCTGCCCAACCTCTATTTTTGGCACGGGTAAGAACAACTCTGCTTTATCCTAATTCCTTTCCTGCCCACCCCCTTTCAAAGCCTATTTAAAGACATGTTCCTCAAAGTTATATTTGTCCTTCCTCGAGGGAGGAAAAAAGTCCTGATCACGTACCAATGGGAAACTGGCAGAGACATGTCGTATAAGTCACCTGTCAGAAAGGGAGTTTGAGAAAATAGAGGCATTTCACCTCTTCAGTGTTTTTATTTGTAGGGAAATGAGTTAAAGTAATGCCTTATTCACATGATTCCTATGCAGGGTGAATCCTCAGGACATATTAAAAATGGTGATAAAAAACTAAAGTGTAACTCTCTTCCCCTCACCCCTTGTTTTTCTAGCCTTTAATGTCAAGTTTATTCTGTGCTATAGGCACATCTCTTGCAGCTGCACAGGCAGCCTACCCTAAGTCTGAGTGGCTCAGGAGCAGAGTTAGGATAACACTGTAGTCTCCACAGGACCGGGGGCCCTCCTCCGCTTTGTTTAAAAGCACAGGCACCTCCTCACAACCAATGGAGGAGCAGAGACCTGGCCTGCTCACACCCTGGTCTAACCAGGTAAGGATTTAGGGAGGGACAGGGGGGCCTCACTTAAACACTCAAGCTACAAAGGACAGTCCATTCCCATTGCTTTAAGCCATGACCGTCCTCCCCTCCTTTAGCCATCTTCATCTTCAAATGTGACCCCTTTATCTTGTCATTCTTCACTTTGGGCAGAAATGTTGAAAGAGCAAAAGGGCAGAGAAATAGGAGAAAAAACACACAAAGTCCTCTGCTTCCCCTTTTATTCAACTGGAATAAACTGCCTTAAAAATGTATAAAGCATCCATAGATACAGGGATGCTCAATGGTCTTATTTTAATGCAAATCTCATTAATAATTAAAATAACAAGATACCATACAGCAACATAAACTAACTTTATTCATATTTTTAAATGATATTATCTTAATCTCTAAGGATTTTAGGGGTAAGGGAAAGAGTGGAGAGTATACTATCTATAATAGAAAACCATGAACTGTGTGGATTTGAAACATATCTTAAAAGACATCTAATCTGATCACCTTATAATGCTTGAATCCCTGGGTACTGACCCCACTAGATGTTCATACATATACATTAACATATCTATCATGTAAACAGTATTTAAAAATAAGACTCACTTGCCTCTGTAGATTCCTTTTTAAGGCAGTAAATCTTTTCTCAAGAGAAGTTTAGATGCCGGGGAGGGAGGGAGAATCAAGGTGTGGCTTACATCTTAATCAATGAGTCAGATTGAAGAGTAACTGCCCTTACAAGGAAATGGCTGTGTCTCTCAGAGGTGGACTAAGTTCAAAGTGGTACTCCAGTGATGTGCATGAGGGTCCTGGGGAGCACTGAGGTCCAAGCCCACCTTTATCTATGAGGCCTGGGAAAGTCCATCTGGACAGATACAGATTAGATGCAGGAAACTTCTTTATAATTAAGAGCTGAGGATGGGAATGGAGAGCAATCAGTAAGGGTCTACATTATCATAAACCAAAAGAAGACAGGTTACAGAAGTTTACATACAATAGATTTAGGCTTGACTACAAAACAGGAGCATGTTGTAAGATATATATGGCTAATATGCAAAGTGTCCCCTTGGCAGTTCAACCAGGAGACTGGTAGTCCAATTGCTTGCTATGACATGCATTAACCACCAGGGAGAGACATGAAATGAAGGAAGGCCCCGGTTGTTGGCCAGAAGGATCACTGGCCAGGCCTAGGAACCCAACCCACGCATGAATTTCATGCCCTGGGCCTCTAGTATAATTTGAAAGTGGATGCGTTGAATCTTGGCTTATGTTTGACATCTCCTGGAAAGGGGGCTTGGGACTTGGCTGGCACCGTGAGATGCTGCTTGCTGCAGGGCCCAGGTATGGTCACCAAAGATTCAGTATCTGCATCAAGCAAGCAGTCCCTGCAAACGGAAGTCTCTCTCATGCATTAGTCTTGCCACTGAGCAACAAAAAGAACTCATTTCTTTAGAATGTTTTGTCTGCTTTATGAGGATTTCCCCCCTAGTCAACTATTTCGCTACCAGCTCTCCCAAAGGGGAGAGAGGCTTCTCACACTCCAGGGAGGAGATGGCAGGCTCCAAAACCATCAATGGCTTTAATTCTCGTGTAAAGCCAGCTTAGCGAGTCACAGGTAGATTTTTACCAAAAATGCACAGAAGGGTCTATGCTGCCAATATCTTATTTAAAAATAATCAGCTCATCCTTGGCTAGATATATTGTGTGTGTGATAGCCAAATGCATTAAAGCATCAATAAAGACACCTTTGGAGATAACTTGTCAAAAACCCAATATCCTCAAGTGAATTGATTTCAGGAGGAATGATGAAAGCTCATAAGGAGCACTGCACGCATTAAGGATTTATGTGTTACTACTGTTAAGAGGGGAAAATGGAATAGTTTATTAGGATGACTTTTGTGAGTACATGTAAGATCTTATTTATCAGAGTAGATCTGCTTTTGTTGTTTTGTCTGTGTCTTTCCTTTTTATTTATTGATATTCATTCAAAAAAGTTATTTGAAGGTATTTTAGAAGCCATATAGAATTTTGCATATGACACAAGTCAAGATTGAAATTGACCAATGATCATATACCAGTGTATTCAGCATTTATGTGATTTATCTACAATGCACTGTATTCAAGCTTTTCTGAAGTTAGCAAAAATTCTTCCCATATTTTTTTTTAGTAACTCACTGATATAGGTAAATGTTACAGAAAATAAATGCTAAGCCTTTTGTTTGCTCTATTGTTAAATGATTTAAGTCTTTATTACCTACTCATTTCATACTCTCAAAAAGTATTAGTCACTTTATCAAGGTATTGTTTTCCTGTCAAGTCTTAGTATCTTATTTCTTAGTCACACTTCAAGATTCAAGAGTAATTTTTCTATGTGAAAATGTTAAATATGCAATACATGATTGTATAAACTCATTTAATTTCATTCTTTATCTCCTTTTAATCAAACATCTCCCTTATCAGAGTTCAATCATTATTTGGTTAATTATTAATAGCTATGTGTATTTTATATAATGGACATGGATAGGCCCAGTAAAATAATATATATATATATATATATATATATATATGCAAAGTGTCCCCTCGGGAGTTCGACCCGGAGTTCAATTGCTCACTATGACGTGTGCTGACCACCAGGGGGTGGTGAGGAATGAAGGAAGGCCCCAAAAGCAACCAGAAGGAAGGACACTGATCAGCCCTGATCTCCAGCCAAGCCAAGGGGCCCTACCCATGCATGAATTCCATGCACTGGGCCTCTAGTTTATGATTTAAAAAAAAATTGGATTTGATAAAGAATTATCATTTCCCATGCAATAGAATACTATGCTGGTATAAAAGCCATGTTGTAGAAGAATATTTATAGGAAAAGGTCCATGATATACATTAAGTAAAAATTGTGGGCAGTTGAATTTTATATATGGCATTTCCTCCTCATACAAAAATAGATAGCAAAAGGCCTGAGAATGTTCACCTATCCATGGGGACAGAAGAGTAGGGAGAGGTGCTTAGGATTTGTGATGACTTTTAAGTTTTCCCTTATGTTTTCTGTGCTTTTTAAATTTTCTGTGTTACCTGTATAAGTAGAAAAAATATTTAAAAGTGACTTGCTCAAATAAAAAACAGATTCTGTTTAGTGTCATTATCTAAATCAACCAATATTTTTTTAAACACAACCTGGTGCAAGATACTGTAGAAGGTATTTTAAAAATAGGGGGTTTTTTTTGTAGAATTGATATCATTAAAATGTCCATACTAACCAAGCAATCTATAAATTCAATGCAATTCCCATTAAAATGCCAATGGCATACTTCAAAGAGCTAGAACAAATTTTCCAAAAATTCATCCAGAATAAAAATAGACCCTAAATAGCTGCAGCAATCCTGAGAAAGAAGCACAAAGTTGGAGAGATCACAATACCAGATATCAAGCTACTCTCAAAACAGCCGGGTACTGGCACCAAGAACAGACATATAGACCATAGAACAGAACAGAGACCCAGAAATCAACACAAGCCATTATGCTCAATTAATATTTGACAAAGGAGGCAAGAGCATATAATGGAGTTAAGACAGTCTCTTCAATAAATGATGTTTGGAAAAATGGACAGATACTTGCAAAAAAAAAAAAAAATGAAACTAGACCGCCAACTTACACCATACCCAAAAATAAGCTTAAAATTGATAAAGGACTTAAACATAAGATGGGAAACCATAAAAATCCTACAAGACTCCATAGGCAGCAAATAACAGACATTTGTTGTGGCAATATCTTTACCGGCACAGCTCTTAGGGCAATGAAAACCAAGGAGAAAACAAACAAACGGGACTACATCAAAATAAAAACCTTCTGCACAGCAAAAGAAACCATCAAGAAAATGAAAAGGGAGCCCACTGTATGGGAGAACATATTGCCAATGTTATCTCCGATAAGGATTTAATCTCCAACATTTACGAGGAACTCAGACAACTTAACAAAAGAAAGATAAACAATCGAATCAAAAAATGGGCAAAGGACCTAAATAGACACTTTCGAAAGAAGACATACAGAAAGCCAAGGAACATGAAAACATGTTCAAAGTCACTAATCATCTGAGAGATGCAAATCAAAACAATGAGGTGCCATCTCACATCTATCAGAATGGCTATCATCAACAAATCAACAAACAACAAGTGCTGGCGAGGATGTGGAGAAAAAGAAACCCTCATGCACTGCTGGTGGGAATGCAGACTGGTGCAGCCACTGTGGAGAACAGTGTGGAGTTTTCTCAGAAAATTAACAATGGAACACCCATTGACCCAGTAATCCCACTCCTAGGAATATATTATATCTCAAGAAAACAGAAACACCAATCGGAAAGGATATATGCACCCCTATGTTCATAGCAGCACAATTCACAATAGCTAAGATTTAGAAACAACCTAAGTGCCCATCAGCAGGTGAGTGGATTAGAAAACTGTGATACATCTACACCATGGAATACTACACTGCTGTAAAAAGGAAGGAATTGCAACAGCATGGATGGAACTGGAGAGCATTATGCTAAGTGAAATAAGCCAGTCAGTGAAAGATAAATATCACATGATCTCACCCATTTGTGGAACATAATGAACAACATAAACTGATGAACAAAAATAGATACAGAGGCAAAGAAACATCGAATAGAAGGCAAGGGAGGGTTGGAGTGGGAGTAAGAGATCAACTAAGGACTTGTATGTATGCATATAAGCATAACCAATGGACACAGACACTGGGGAGTGGGGTTGAGGGCATGTGCCAGGGCTAGGAGAGGCAGGCTGGTGGTCAATGGAGGGGGTGGGGGGAAGGAGACATATGTACTACTACAATATTTGTAATACTTTAAACAATAAAATAAAATTTAAAAAATACTTTTTTTCTCCCTTGTAGTCAAAGAACTTTCAGTCACGTTTTAGAAGAATTGGATGAAAAATGTAAGATGTTGCTTCACTGATGTGGTTCAGTGGTTGTGTTGTGGACTCAATTCCCAGTAGGGGGTGTGCAGGAGGCAGCCAATCAATGATTCTCTCTCATCATTGATGTTTCTCTCTCTCTCTCTCTCTCTCTCTCTCTCTCTCTCTCTCTCTCTCTCTCTCTTTCTCTCTCTTTCTCCCTCTTCTCTCTCTTTCTCCCTCTCTCTCTTTTTCTCTCTCTCTCTCCTTTTCTGAAATTAATAAAAATATATTTAACACATGCATAAGATGTTTAAAAAACCAATAAGGTTTAAATAACAAGTCAAGCCAGGAATAGAAAGGTAATGAGCACATATGAATTATAGAGAAATATTGCTATGAGGAGAATCACTTCTCTGCTGGACATTCCTGTGTTAATCTGATACACTGTGACTCTAACCAGCCCCTGCCTTTTCCTTTCCCATTTGTAGTGTTCCACTGCTGATTTCATCATCTGTATATAATCCTGTTTCTGAGTTTTGGTGGCATTTAGCAACACGCAGTTCTGAAACTCCCTCGTTCCCCTCCAGCAGGCCACTTAGTCACATGGAGGAACTTTACAGGATGCAGTGGTCATTTCAACCCCTACCCTTTGTCTAGATTTCCATTTAGATATGACATCTAAAACTTCCTTCCCTGCTGCCTGATGTGGATTAAATGGTGGGGAAGGAAAACTGTCCCATCTTCTCACTCTGGGGCTCTTGACACCTGTTCTCAGGTAGAGAAGGCCGTGCGCTCTTCTCCGGGAGGTGCACAAGGCGTTGAACCCAGCACCTTCTGAGGATGGGGCGGAACAAGGAGGGCGGGACCCAGGGCTCCTAACTGTATTGCACTTGAGGACACTGACCTTGGGTGTTTCTCTCCCTCGGTATTTTTTTTTAATATATTTTTATTGATTTTTCACAGAGAGGAAGGGAGAGGGATAGAAAGCTAGAAACGTTGATGAGAGAGAATCATCGACCATCTGCCTCCTGCACACCCCCCACCGGGGATGTGCCCACAACCAAGGCACATGCCCTTGACCGGAATCAAACCCAGGACCTCCCAGTCCGCAGACCGACGCTCTACCACTGAGCCAAACCGGTGCCAGCTCCCTCGGTATTTAACTGTTTGTTCATTCTTCCCCTGGGAATGAATTATTGACATTCAGAGAAGCTAAGTCCACCGTAAAGAAATATATTACTCATCGCCAAAAGAAACCCACATTCTTACCTCTAATGGTGGAAACGGAGGGCTTCAATGTACCTGGACACTATCTATGGGGTCGGTGAGACAAATAAATGTTCAGCCAGTGCTTCTGTTGTTCAATGCAGAGTCTTACAGGTTCCCTCCGGAGCTGTTTTATGAGAATGTGGATTTCCCACAGAGGGAGTTAGATAGGATACATTTAAAAAGTGCTGCACTTCAAAGTGATAACAGGGTCTTCATGGCATTTCTTCACTCCTGATAAGTGAGAAAGATGCGGGGATAAATATTTCCCCAGAGCACTTGTGAATTCTATTTGTCTAATGAAAATTTTACTTTTCCTTCTTATTATTGATTTCTCCTTCCCTCTCTCCTTCTTCCTGAATTCCTATTTTCTTTAATAAATTATATACACGTGTTTGAAGCTAGATTTCTATAGGTGGTGCTGAGGAGTGAGTGTGTCTTTTCTTATTGATTAAATGAATACAAACATTTATAAGTCCTCTTCCCCAGGGGCAAAGCAATGATGAAAAACAACAGGAGCCTCCTTATTGAAACACAACTGCTCAACAGCTCCTGTAGAAGCTAAAAATAATTTCTTTGAAATTAAAAAAATAGCATAACCTAATGAATGCTTTATTCGAGTAACATATTTGATATAAAGAAATGTTAGGTCACTGTTCCCATTATACTGGAAAGTTGTTTCCCTGAATTAAAAACCTCTACTAAAGGATGACTTCTTAACATCACACTCACTCTTACATAATTACACAGATTATTCATTAAACAAAGAGATTGCCATTTCCAAAAGTAATGTTTATTGAGCAATTTTCTATACCTGAAGCTAGCTGCTAATAAAAGTATTGATGGAATAGAGAGAAAAGTTCTCCTCTGTGTTTTGTTATTCTCCTGGTAGTCACTGTTTACATTGTTTACTTTATCTGAGGAAAATTAGGATTTGTAAAAATCCAAGGGCGATTGCCTTCTCTCCGCCGCTTTTAGCCTGCTGACTATTCTTGATATTTTATTTTTACCTGAAAATTTAAAAGTCCTGAATACTTGGTTAGGCTCAAAATTTCCGGAGGACGAGAATAGAAAAGGAAAGTGATCTTTCCCAGGGCCCTGGCTGCTCACAGAGTCCGAGTGGAAAATGCCCTGTGTGCCTGAAGGCTTGGGAGGAAGAGCAGCGGCTGGCATGGTCAGAACCTAGAGCTGGCACCTAGCCATTGCCTGGCCTGGCACGGTACTTCACCTGCGGGGAGCTTGAGGTGTAAAGAAGCCAGGTGACATCGCCAACGAGACACTGCCGGCCAGTTCCCTTACAAGCCTGCCCTTTCTTCTTCATCATCCTCCCAGGCACTTGAGTAAGATGGCCCTAGGCTACTTGTCTTGATTTCTTGACAAGTAACAGTTTTTTAAAAAACAGGGTATCAAAAATCTACAGGGAGAATGTAGGGGAGAGTGGAGGGGAGGTAAGAGATCAACCGAAGGACTTGTATGAGTTCATATAAGCACAATCAATAGACCCAAGACACTGCGAGGGGAGGGGGAGGAAGGCAAGTAGGGGGTGAAGGAGAGGCAGGGGAGGGGGGAGGTCAATGGGGGAGAAAACAGGAGATATATGTACTACTATTTACAATGCCTTAAACAATAAATAAATAATTTTTTAAAATGTACATGTGATCAATGTCATAACACAACTCTTTTGTGACCTCATAAACAGAAGGAAAAAAAATGTAAGAAAACTCAAAACTCTGACACATTCACAACATAATAGTATCCTCAGCTCTTCCAGCAGAGTTAGTGTTAAAAGCACAAGGGAAGGACTTATATGCATGCACATAAACACAACCAATCGTCACAAGACACTGGAGTGGAGGAGTGAGGGCAAGTCCGGGGAGGAAGAAGGGGAGGCCAGAAGGAGGTCAATGGGGGGGGGATGGGGGGGCGCAAGAGGGGACATATGTACTACTATTTGTAATACCTTAAACAATAAAACAAACAAACAAACAAACAAATAAAGCAGGTTATTTTACATTTGTTGACGAGTTGGCAGTATGAACACAGGCACCATTCAGAGTATCTGGCCTACCACATCCCAGGCTTGAACTCCGCTGCCCTTTGCATCTCCATCCTGCTGCTTCTCACTAACCCAGTGACGCCCCCACCACACTCCCACTTCTGCCACCACTACACCGGTGCCAGCTGCCTTTGTGCCGGTGCCTTCACCTTCATCCTCCTCCTCCTCCTCCACTCTCAAGAATGCATTTGCCTACATTCTTTTCTGTCTGAAGACATCCTCTCTGTCCTTTAGGCCCAGTGCAGTCACCTGCTCTGTGAACCTCCCCAGACCACCCCTCACCAGGGCACAATCACTCCCTCTCTCCTTTGTGCATTAACAGCATTACCCTGAGTAGAGATCAGCCTGCATTTGGTATGAAAGGACCATATCTTGTTTGTCTGTGTGTCCCTAATGCGATGTGGCCATTCAGTAAGTCTTTGGAGAACTAATTGTGGGAATCTTGGTTGCCCAACTTCCATTTCACTGCTCTGGGGCCTTGCCCCTATCACTCAGAGGAGATTTTCTTGGCTTTAGGGGTCAGCTTTGTTTCTGTCATTGTCCTTCATACCTACAGAGAATCTTCTAATAGAGCTGTTTCTTCATCACACTCCTTTCTGTCAGTGGTATTTAGCATCTTTAAAGAAAATAGGGTTCTCAGTGTAAAACACCATTATTGTATAGAATGACCATCGAACATGTAATTATTTTTATTTAGTTGGCCTGAATATTTTAAAACTATTTTTATTGGCCACCAGCCACTTCTCGCCTCTCCTCCCCCGGCACAAGCCCGGGGGCAGAGCGGGAAGCCAGGACCATGTTCCACCGCAAGCTGACTGACCCTGACTACCACAACCCCGCCAGCTTCAATGGCAGAGATGAAACAGAATTCAGAAACTTTATTGTTTGGCTTGAAGACTAGAAAATCAGACACTGCAGGATTGAAGACAGAGGTAATTTAAGAAATCCTCAGCAGTGACTGGCCCAAGTTCTTTGAAAAGTATCTCACAGATGTTAGCTGTCCTTTCAGGATTCAAGATCGACAAGAAACAATTGACTGGCTTCTTGGTTTAGCCATTAGACTTGAATATGGAGATAACGCTGAAAAATATAAGTACTCTGTATCTGATCATACAAAAGATGCTACAATGCAGCTAAAAATGCAGAGCCATTGATCAATTTTGTATGTTAATAATCCTGATTTTAAGGCTGGTGTGATGGCTTTGGCTAACCTTCAGAGTCAATGTCATGATGATCACCTGGTAATGCTTAAGGCAATTTGCATTTTGGTCCAGGAACACCTGGCACAGGATGCAGTTGCTAGAACAAATCAAGCAAAAGAGAGGTTGCCTGTTGCTTTAGTATTGGTTTTGACACAGGAGATGCAGTTCTTAATGAAGCTCAAATTCTGCGATTGCTGCATATAGAACTCAGAGAGCTACAGACAAAAATTAATGAAGTCACAATAGCTGTTCAGGAAGTTATTGCTGACCCCAAGCCAGACCACAGGCTGGGGAAAGTTGGAAGATGAGCCTTTTAGGATTTCAGCCTCTCACCTATGTAGGACAGATGGGAACCATGCCCACCATGGTATGTGTTTCAAAATCAAACATCACATTTTCAAGGGAAGAATCCCAGAAAATTGACTATGATCTAGAGATTTACCATCATTGCTTTTCCTTTATAAAGTTTGGGAAAGCTGGGGAAAATATTTTTATTGATCTCAGAGAGGAAGGGAGAAGGAGAGAGAGATTGAAACACCAATGATGAGAGAAAATCATTGATGGGCTGGATCAAGCTTGCAACCCAGGCATGTGTCCTGACCAGGAATCCTGGTTCATGGGTGGACACTCAACAACTGAACAACACCGGCTTCAGAGTGTCTCCTTATTTCTAGCACAATAAAGTGTTGCCTGTTTTTGAACTTTATATGAATGGAATCATACAGTTCACATTCTCTTTTGTATCTGTCTGCTTTTGCTCAATATTATGTTTGTAAGATTCTAAAAGCTGTCTTTAAAAATGAGTAATATTGCAGTATCTAAGATTTTAATCAATGTCTATGAGATGTTTTCCATGTCGCCAGTTCAGAAAGAAAGCAGTTATTATGAGGTATGCATGAAATTCCTCTCTAGGGGATGCCTGCTCAGCATTCATCCTTGTCATTCCTATTAGCAACCCAGCTTTATTAGGGTGCTTGCACACCCCTTTCCTGTGCAATCCACGTGATTTATGGGGGTGAGCCTGATTAGTAATCCTGCTTCTCATCCTCAGAGAGTGGCTGAGGAAGAGAAGTCTGCTGGGGCTCCTGGGAAATATCCTGCCTATTACTCAAGAGATGCTAGCAGAAGTGCCCCTCTAGCTCTTCTTCTGGATATGGTTATGTGTGTGTGAGGTTCAGACCTCCAAGGCTACTCCATCACCAGCCCTGAGATTGAAGTCAATACAAGGAGGAAGAGAACCAAGAATCACACAAAATAGGGCCACTACCAGACTTGAGCCCATTCTGCCTCCAAATGTCCAGTTAGGCCATCCAGCATATATCTCATCATTGTTTAATCCAGGTGGGGGTTTCTTGTTTGCTCATTTTAAAAAAATACTTAATACTAAATGCATTTTAACCAATACATCTCCTAAGGACTTGGAGGAAGACCTGGAAGTGAGTCCAACTGGAGTTCATGTATTTTTTTAATAGTTTTTCAGAATTTGATGGCTAGAATGAATTTGTTTTCTAAGATGAAAAACTCACTTGGAATTTCATTCCAAAGCATAATTCTCGATATTAATAAAGAGAAGGAATTGTGAATGTGCTTCTTAAGAAATGGATGCTTGCCTAACTAGCATGGCTCAGTGGTTGAGCATCAGCCTATGAACCAGGAGGTTACTTGCTCTTTGTAAAATTGTTATGGCACATAGTTAGAATGACTAGCTGATCCTCGAAGGATGATCTTGAATATTCAAATTATATTTTACTTTAGTACAAAAAAAATCAGTATTTAATGCAAAGCAATTAGTAGCACCTACTAAAAATGAAAAGCATTAAGTAGTAATGAGATAGTGTGCCCCAAATCTCCCTTCCAATACCATCATTTGCTGGAAATTTTCCAAAAGGAAATGGAAATAAAGGGATTATATTTTACTTGCATACAAGGGGGAATCGTGTTCAACTGCCATAAATAAGAACACGTTATATGTAGATGGAATTTGAACCAAAAAGTGAAGGTAATATTATGCCTTTGGAAAGCCAAGGTCTCCACTGTGATTTAAAGTGCTGTTGTTTATAGTAAGCATCTTGGCAAAAGCAGAACATGGATAAGAAGCCTGAGTCATTATCATGAATCTATATGTCAAGCTGTGAGTAAGGAAAAGGGGCATAAACTAGCTAAAATCTCATTCAAGCCAATGATCTTTAAATGCACCCAGGCATTCTTAGAAATAATGTCATCAGGAGATGAATCAAAAAGCATCGTTACTCTGAGTCTGATCTAAAAATCAATAATAAAAGCTTTTCTCTTTGTAAAACAATTATTTCATCATGTGTTTCCCTTGGTCACCAGTCAGAAATTTGATAGTGAATTGGACGTAACCTGAACTCCTTTCCTCTTTCTTCATCCCTCCCTCCCTAACTTATTTCTTTCCTTCCATTCTTCCGAATGGAAGGGACAAAATAGTCAAAAGTTATTCTTTCCAAAAAGCAAGGAAATCAACTGAAGATTTCCATGGGCTTGCTAGCTGTATCAATGAGCTATTGTTGCATGACAAACCATCTCAAAAAGTTATGAATTCCAACTATCATTTATATAGTTCACTAGAGGCCCTATGAATGAAATTCATGCATGGGGAGCGAGTGTGCCTCACCCTCTCCAATCTGGGATCCTTTTAAGGATGTCCTACTGTCGGTTTACAGGGTGTGGGCCTAAACCAGCAGTCAGACATCCCTCTTGCAATCCAGGACTGCTGGCTTCTAACCGCTCACCTGCCTGCTTACCTGCTTTATTGCCCCTAATCACTCTGCCTGCTGACTTGGTCGACCCTAAATGCCCTCTCCTGCCAGCCTAATCACCCCCAACTACCCCTTCTGCTGGCCTTCTCACCCTCACCTCTCCTCCCCACTGGCCTGCTGGTCCCCAAATGCCCCCCTGCTGGATTGCTCATTTCAAACTCCCTCCCCCCACTGTCCTTCTCACCCCCAACTGGTCCCCATGATGGTCTGCTTACCCCCAATGGCCCCGCCCACCCACCAGCCTGATCACCCACAACTGCCATCCCATCCTGGCCTGAATACCCACAACTGCCCTCCCTTCTTGGCCTCTAACCGCCTCTACCTCTGCCCCACCACCATGGCTTTGTTCAGAAGAACGTCTGGAAGGTCTCCTGGAAGGTCTTCCAGTCTAATTAGCATATTAACCTTTTATTAATATAGATAGAGGCCTGGTGCACCTGTGGGGGCCAGCTGGTTTGCCCTGAAGGGTGTCCCGAATCAGAGTAGGGGTTCCCTTGGGGCATGGGGTGGCCTGGGTGAGGGGCCTGTGGTGGTTTGCAGGCTCGCCATACCCCCATGGGGTGAGGAGTTCTGTTGGGGGTCTGTGGCCAGCCTGAGTGAAGAGCTGAGGGCTGTTTACAAGCTGGCCACAGCCCCTTCAGGATGAGGGTCCCTGCAGGATGAGGGTCCCAGCCTGTCTGAGGGGCTGAGGGCTGTTTGCAGGCCGGCCATGACCCCCTGAAGGGGCCCTCACCCCGTGGGAGTGTGGCCAGCCTGGGTGAGAAGCTGAAGGCTGTTTTCAAGTTGGCCATGCCCCCCTGGTGATTAAGTCTCCCAGCCCCTCCTTTCTGTTTTTTAGCACCTCTTTGAGCAGGGGCCAGGGACAGCTAGAAGCAGGTATCTGGGATTTATTTATCTTTTATAATTGAAACTTTGTAGCCTTGAGCAGAGGCCAGGGCTGGCCAGGGCAGGCAGGAAGCTTGGCTTCCTCCATTGCCTGGGGCAACTCAAGCCTCCTGCTCACTCCAGCTCCATGGCCACTGCCATCTTTGTGGGGCTAATTTGCATACTCGCTCCTTATTGGATAGTGGGTGTAGCAGAGTGATGGTCAATTTGCATGCTTCTCTTTTATTAGTGTACATGATACTGCCAGTCAAGCTGGCCATATAGGCTGGTCTTACCTAGGCTCCCTCACCTATCTGCATGCAGCCACATGGTGGTGAGGAACTCTGGTTCCAGGGTTTGGCAGGCGCCTCTTGGCTCTCCTCCATGTGGCCTCTCTGCCTCCATCAGGCTAGCCAGAATCTGTGCTCAAGGTGGAGGCAGAGGCCCAGCACAGAAAGAGGAAGCATGCAAAGTTTTTGAAGCCTAGGCTTAAAACTGGCACAGGTTCACTGCTACCACATTCTTTCAGTCTAAACAAGTCACCAGGCCAACTCAGATTTAAGACGTGGGGAATAGTCTCTACCTCTTTTTTTTTTTTTTAATATATTCTATGATGCACAGTGAACACCTGCTTAATGCAGGAAAACACCACTCAGCTGGCTCATGGCTGGCCAGTGCAGCAGAGGTGCCTGGAGCCTCTTTCGCCTCCGCAGCAGTGCTAAGGATGTCCAACTAACGGCTTAGCCCCACCATTAGTCGGACATCCCCCGAGGGCTCCCAGGCTGCCAGAGGAATGTCTGACTGCCAACATAGGCCCAATCCCCTGGTAAACATCTCCCAAAAGGACATGGGCTGGGCTGAGGGACGCATACCCCCTGAGTGCACAAATTTTCATGCACTGGGCCTCTAGTCATTAACATAAAATAATAGCACATTTTAATAAAAATGAATATATATTTTTAAATATATTTTTATTGATTTTGTACAGAGAGGAAGGGAGAGAGATAGAGAGCTAGAAACACCGATGAGAGAGAGTCATCGATCAGCTGCTTCCTGCACACCCCCCACCGGGGATACGCCCGCAACCAAGGTACATGCCCTTGACCGGAATCGAACCCGGGACCTTTCAGTCCCCAAGCCGACGCTCTATCAATTGAGCCAAACCGGTTTCGTCTAAAAATTAATATTTTTACTTGAACATTACCTTACCAGACACTGAATAACTGAACAAATTAATAAGCATAATGTAAATAAACCTAGTTTTTCTTGTTCTCTGAAAGCAAAATATTTTCTATTGCCACACCAAACAAGTCAGTACATGACTAGTATTAGTGGAGAAAATAGGTGCACCTACACATTTAAGGGAAATTAATGCAACACAGTTATAGTAATCAGTCATTAGTGAAGGTTGTAGTTCATTATTAATAATTATGTATAACAGAATATTGTAAAAATTAAGTTACAAATTTTTTTTATTAAAACGTTAGTATATACCATTATATTGGCTGGCCCAAAAAATATTTGTTGTTGGCCACATGCAGCCCGCAGGCCATGAGTTTGACATGCTTGCTTTAAAACATTTATTAAATAAATATCTTTTTTAAATTCCTATTTTATCAAGAATTTTTATTCAGGAGTGAATATTGAATTTTATTAAATGTTCCCTCCTGCCTTTGCATGTATAAAGATGATCATAGATTGGAGTTTTCCTCCTTTGAACCATGTGATGGATTACCTTAATAGATTTTCTAATATTAAACTTTCCTTGCATGTTTGGAAAGCACCTTACTCAGTTGTGACTATTGTTCTTTTATTACATTTATTAACCTCATTGTCACTATTAAAATTTGATAGCTTATGAATGGTCTGTAGTTTTCTTTTTTTTAAAATATATTTTTATTGATTTTTTACAGAGAGGAGGAGAGAGGGATAGAGAGCTAGAAACGTCGATGAGAGAGAAACATCGACCAGCTGCCTCTTGCACACCCCCTACCAGGGATGTGCCCGCAACCAATGTACATGCCTTTGACCGGAATCAAACCTGGGACCTTTCAGTCTGCAGACCAACGCTCTACCACTGAGCCAAACCGGTTTCAGCTGTAGTTTTCTTTTTTGTGCTAGATTTGGTATTAAAGTTATAATTCTCTGTCAGAGAGAAATTTCCAGATTTTGTCCTAAAGAATATTATATTATAGATTGCCAAATTCTGCCTAGGTTTTTCATTCTATTGCTCAATCCCGTTATTCTTTACTAGATGAGTCACTCTGATTCCCCTAAATTCTCTTACTTCCTCAAGCCTCCAAATCTCTTTAATTTATTCATAGTGTGATACAGGCAGTTTCTGACTTGGCCTCCAGAGATAACTACTTCCTGATATTCATACCTTTGTGTAATCCCCTCACTTGGATGTGAGGAGGACCTGTGACTGGTTTCCAACCAGTAGAATATGGCAAAGATAATGTGATGTCACTTCCATGGTTAGGTGATGTAAGATAGTGACTTCTGTGTTATTAACAGACTCCCTTACAGACTGATCAAGCAAGTTCCCGTGTTGGAGAGGCCCCATGGTAAGGAAATGAGGGTGGCCTGTGGCCAACAGCCTTTGAAAACCAATCGTTCCAACCACCAGGTCCTTCCCCAGAGAGGCCTTAGGTGAGACCTCAGCCCTGGCCAAGCCCCACCTGCGCCTGTGAGATACAAGGAGGCAGAGGTCCCTACATTCAGGTTCCTCAGAAACTGTGAGGATTATGGCTATTGTTTTAAGCTGCTGAACTTGTGGTAATTTGTGGCCGCTCCTAAATGTGGGCTGGGTGTGGGGTCAGCCACATGGATAGCGGCAATCAGTGTGTGTGGCATTCCTGTGTTAGGTCTGAGGGTTTCATGATGGTTCTGCTCAGACTCTATGTTCTCACCCAGCCTTTGCACATGTGGGCAAGGCAGACCCCTGGAAACTTTTCTGGAAAATGAAAAAGAGGCAGTGACTGAGGACATCATCTTACTAACAGAAAAACTAGAGAGACAGCAGATACAAATGAATAGCATGAGAAGGAAGCAAAGAGGGGGGAAGGGGCCGGAGAGAGTTAAAATAAACAACAACAACAACAACAACAACAACAAAAAGCCACCTATAAGAAAATATAAGGATTATTGAACAGCTATAAAGTGGATTACAACTTTGCCTTGGCTCATTCCTGTAGAACTCAGCCTCCTTTGTAATAAGCCCTGAGAGTGAGCTGTGTTGACTTGTTCGGGTTCATCTTAGGGTGGACATCTTTCCTGTCTGTTCCTGCCTTCTCCTTTCTATCTCCTTCCCTCGGCCCTCCTGACCACTCACCTGTGGACATACAGCTTCCTCCTTCCTTCTTACAGCTACTGGCTTCCACCTTGTTTTGCCTCATTTGGTTTCCCTTCTGCAGAGCAAATTTCATTTCCCATTCCTCCACAGAGAGAAGGGAAAGAAAAAGACAAAGAAGACACTACCAAGTCCCATGTCATCAATATGTCCGAAGTAGAACAGGCTGCATAATTTTCAATGCCTCTTGTTCAGAATTTATTAATAATTTCATGATGGCAGAGCTGGCCTGTTCAGGGCTGGACTCTGAGCAGCTGCCGGTCTGGGACTGGGCTCTGGGCAGTTGGTAAGATGGATCCTCATGAAGCTGATCCTGGGTGGAGCTCTTTGGTCCCCTTCCCAACTGCTGTCCTCAGGTATCCCTCTGTCTCTCATGGCCATCCTTTAGGGTGGCTGGTCCCATCCTTGCATCCAGGAAAGCCAATGGTGCATCCCCATTGCCTTGGTCAGTAAGAGGTTTAGGATGTACACATGAGACGGTTACTCCTGGCCAATGGAGTCTGATTACATGATTGACAGAAAGAGACACAGGAGAAGGAACGCTCTTCTTTTCCTACACCTTACCACCTGTACAGTAATGCCTGGCATTGCCGTAGCCATGCGCTAAGGGAGGGACATTTTCCTGAAGGTGGCCAAGGGGAAGGAGAAGAAATCCATTGATTTGTTGTTGAGTTAACTAGCCATGAAGCCATTCTTGCTTGGCTTCTTGGTGTGTGAAATAATAAATATTTTTCAATGGATTTTTAGAAAAAGAGAGAGAAACACTGATTTGTGATTCCACTTATTTATGCATTCATTGGTTGCTTCTTGTAGGTGCCTTGACTGGAGATTGAACCCACAACTTTGGTGTATCTGGACGAGGCTTTATCTGGCCAGGGCTATAAGCAGCTCAATTTACTTATCAAAGTAATCAAACAAATTTTTACATAAAAGCAAGTCCGTTCATAAAAACAAGACCAGGAAAAAAAAAAAAAAAAAAAAAAAAAAGACAGAAAAGTGAGTCCTAGAGCAGAACAGGGGATAGGGCCTCTGGATGGCCTTCTCCCCCTGAAGAGGCCCATCGCCCACTGTCCAGTTTCTCACCATCTTGTGAGATGTTAAGCATGTAAATTTATAGAAAGTTTGGAAACAGGAGTAACAAACATATTAAACAAAACGAAAACCCAGATTTTAGAAACAGGTTTGATCATAGAAACTTTGATTTACAAATAAGATCTCCTAAGGGTAACACGTGTGTAAATGTTGCCAGTTTAGATGCAGAACCAATAAACAGTTGAATGTGCTTTTTTGGGGTCACCTTGGAAATTGCCACTGTCAGTGACTTAGAGGTAAACTACTGGAAACTCTTTCTTGAGCTGCCGCTAAATAAATGTGTTCTGAAGCTATTTGTTAGGGTTAGGACTCTGTCTATTGTAAGGGTGAGGAAGCCTAACTCGGGCTGACTTGGGCTTACATAACCAGAGACTCCAAGGGGGACTGGATTCTGGCCCAGTTGGATCCAGGCTCAAATAACACAGCCTCTGTCTCTGTCTCTCTCTCTCTCTCTCTCTCTCTCTCTCTCTCTCTCTCTCTCTCTCTGTGAAACTATCTATTATGCTCCATCAAAGTGACAATCTAAAAGACAAGATGTGAATTCCCAAAACACTCACTCTCTCTCTCTCTCTCTCTCTCTCTCTCTCTCTCTCTCTCTCTCCATCTATTGGCTCTACCATCTTTGAGTGAGAAGGTGCTCTGATTGGACAGGTTTTCCTCACATCTTTGCCTGGCTCCTGGCGCGTGCGTGTGTGTGTGTGTGTGTGTGTGTGTGTGTGTGTGTGTGCAAGGATGCAACTACCCCAGGCCCCTGGACTGGTTGGGAAGGAGAGGCGGGTTCCAAAGGGTTTTGTATGAGAAGGTGGGGGAGAGGGTGCCAGGTTGGCAATAACAAGTGTCTGTATGACTGTTGTGCAACAAATTCCTGGTGAAATTTTAGTTTATGCATAGCAAGTATTTCAGGGAAAGATGAATGTTTCCCACAAGTCAAAATAAAGAGTTCTGAATCCAACACTAATTTGTTTTAAAGTTAAGGGTGTGTGTATGTGTGTGTTTCTTCTTCTTCTTCTTCTTCTTCTTCTTCTTCTTCTTCTTCTTCTTCTTCTTCTTCTTAATATAACAATTAAGTTTTGAGGCTTGAGTTAAGAGTTTAGTCTTCTGTCTTAATCATCCCAAAGCTAATTCTGTTTCTAAATTGAAGGGGGTGTGAATTCACACATGTCTAATCTCAAACGTAAATTGGAAAAAGAATGAAATGAACGCAGAAACATAATGTGTGTTAGCAAGTCAGAATGATGACAGGCGAGATATGACAAAGCAAGATTTTTGAGTGAAACTATCTATTATGCTCCATCAAAGTGACAATCTAAAAGACAAGATGTGAATTCCCAAAACTTGATTGGGTTCAAACCAACATCTCTGACTGCTTATCAGGGAAGACGATTCCAGGAGGGAGCTGGCTTCATGTGTTAGAAAGCAACCCCGAGTTCCTTCCTTTTCCCTTAAAAAACTTGCATTCTAAATGTCTTGTCACAAGATGTTGAAGGCGTGGAGTTCCCATGAACTGGAAAGCATACTCTGAATGCTTAACTGAACTTCTTATTTGCAAGGGAGCTCAGGGATTCACCTTTTCCAAGACCCAGATCTCCAGATCTGCATCAATTCAAGATTGCCTCATTTTCTTTGGCACAAAGACAGGCATTAGTTCCTTGTCCCAGAATAACAAGATATCCTTTATTGCCAGCGGAGGTAACGTGAAAACATTGCTGTAATTTATAGATGTTGTGTAATTGTAAGACAACGTGTTATTCCAAGGGCTGAAGAAAAATTAGCTATTTAAGAGGTGGTTTATCTGAGTCAAAATTATGGCATTGCTTTGCAAGGAGTTTTCCTGCGCCTCCTGCAAACCCAACTCCTTTTAAAGTTAGCACCTGAGGATTGTGCACTGTTGCAGTCAGGACTGACAGCAAGGCCTGGGGTAGGGTGAAAGGCTTGACCAAAGGCAGAGATATGAAGAAAATGCTCAGTTCATTCAGTATCATCTTTTTATATCTTATTCAGCAGGCAGCATCCATCACCACAATGTACAATAATAATATGTCGCTAAAGAGAAATATATCTGAAAGGAAAGCTGACTATGGCTGGTTTTCCCTTATAAGGAAGAGGAGGCATAATTCACTGCAGTGGTGAAATCAACCACCACACATCCCCTGCAGCTCTTTTGTCCTGGCAGTCAGAGGTGGAGGCTGGAGGGGAGTGGGTGAAGGGGGCTGCGCAGGGCGAGAAGGAGGGCAGGAGGCATGAGACACAGGCAGGGCCCATGGCTCTGAGAGTCTATGGCCACTCAAAGGGCCTTGACCCCAAGTTGAGTTGGCCAATAGGGTTAGACAGAGCTGCAGTGCTCTCCCCACCCCATCTACAGTAGGAGGAACCATTGCTATAGTGGTTGTTACAGTTGCTTGTGGTAGCAAAGGAGCCAGAGCAGGCCAGGTGGCAGGAAGCTTGAGCTGGTGGTCCAGCCAGGGGTCGCTGAGAAACAAGCTTGGCCTTACATGCCTTACATGTTAAGGTGTCTGTCTGCCCTGGAAACCTGGGCTGTAACAGTCTTGTCATTCCTTGGGATCATGGGTAAACATTTGCCGTACATCAAAATGCATGAATATTGGGGGAAGGGCGGGGGGGGGGGGGGAGATATGGCTGGGATTCAAGGAAAAGCAGCCTGATTTCCCACCTAAGATCATGTGAGTGGGGAAATGGAGGCACAGTGGCATGAGACTGAGAGCTCTGTACAGCGGGAGCTGGGTCATGAGTATCATCCATGTTGGCACAGAAATTCTTGGGAGGAAATGGCCTGGGCACTTGAGTTGGCATCTAAGTCACCAGCATACCCTGTTTCCCCGAAAATAAGACAGTGTCTTATATTAATTTTTGCTCCCAAAGATGCGCTAGGTCTTATTTTTCAGGGGATGTTCTATTTTTCCATGAAGAAGAATACGGTACACATTTATTGTTAAAAGAAAACAAAGGAAATTTATTATCTGTATACGGTACGGTAGTACAGTAGTTGTCAACACAAACCAGACAAACTGTGAATCCTACAGTATCAAGAATTTACTCATTTATTCAGTGACAATCATGTCATCATTTTCTGGAACATCATCATAACAATCCAATTCCTGAATTTCCTGGTGAATTTCTTGTGACTTCATTTCTTTCAGAATCAGTGGACCAAATTTATCATGTTTAGCCTAGGGGGGCCTTATTTTCGGGGTATGCCTTATATTTCACTCTGAAGGAAACCTGAAGTAGTTCTTATTTTCGGAGGATGTCTTATTTTCAGGGAAACACCGTACTAACAGTTATGTCACAATTGAGAGAGTCACTGTGTCCCAGGCCTCAGACCGAGTTCTTATGCTCTCTCTTCATTTTGCATAATTCTGTGTGGTTTTCATTACTTTCCCTTGTTGAGATGAAGAAACTGAGGTGTAGGATGTTAAATAACTTGCCAGGGGCCATCCATCTAAGCTAAGCAGAGATCAGACACCTTCAGGACCCGCCCCCCGCAGCTGGGTTCTCAGACGTCCGCTTCAACCCCCTGGCCCTTGGGCCCACACGCCCTGCCTTTAGTGGAAATAATTAAGTGTGCTGCCTATCAGTGCTGCCCCAAACTCCTAGACCTTTTTAATTTGAAAAGAAATCACTATTACCCATAACCATTATTGATTATCTAATTGATATGAGTGAAAAGGAAAAGGTATAATACCTAATTGCTAGCCTTTTGAGAATTACAATCAAATGGGATACATATGCTAAATATTAAAACAGAATTAAAAATCAATGTATGACATTCAAACCAAACCCCCAGGGCTCAGCTGACGTGGAACACTGTGAAGTTACGGAAGAAGAGATATTTCGGGGTTCTGGGACAGCTCCCCGAAACTGTTCAGGATTGGGCAAGTCCTTAACCTCCACCATCTCAACTGCCCACTGGTCCTATGGGAACGGTCAGAGCTGCGACGTGGCTGGAGCCCTAAGTAAGATGAAAAATGGAAAATTGCTTTGTGAACCACAAAGACTTACACAAATTCACTGTCATTGTAGAATTCTAGTGCAAAATGGCTGTCCCTGGGGACTGGAAAATCGTCATCTTCTCCCTCCAACGTCAAATGCCAGTCAAATCCCTTACCTGCTCCTGTGGGCAGAGCTATTGGCAGAGAGCAGGCAGCAGTTGTAACAAGAAATAAAAGAGGGCAAACACTGTCATAGGCCCCGTCCCCTCCAGGCACCGTCTTCCTCTGTTGGTAAGGAGCCTCCCTGTGACACCTGGCTGTTTCTCAAGCACCCTCTTTTCTTTGCTGCACCCCCACGGCTCCCTCAGATGATCTTGGCCTCTTTCCAGTCTTTGCACCAGTCCCTCAATCCATTTCCCACACCACTACCCCAGTGATCTTTCCAAGATGAAAATGTGGTACTATGGCTCCCCGGCTCCAGTCCTGCACCACCTTGCCCAGGTGAGTGAGGGTGTGAGCCCAGCATCATTCTCGCCGCCTTCCCAGGGCTCAAATGAGCGAGGATGTGGACCTTACAGAGCCCTCACCACTTTCCCAGGGCCAGGTGAGCCCCGCATTGCCCTCACCAACAGCTGTCACCTCTCAGTGCAACCACCTCTCAGCACTTCTCGGGTCACACCCAAAGCCAGCTGGACCTCCGGCCTTGCAGACACACTCTGTATGTGTCCTTCCTCTCATCCTGGTGATGTGTCACCCACCTGTTCATACCTGTCCCTGCTCCACTCCCAGCCCTGTCCCGGCACTCCATCCACAGAGGGTGGGTCAGGGTTCTCTTTGGCCCATTCACATGTGAAGTGTGCTCCTCTCACAGCCTTCCCTGGGAGTATCATTATTTACTCTTCTCTCCAACTAGACTGGACTCCCCTAGGGAGGCCCATCCTCACATTAGAACCCTCACACATAGTCTGTCACAGTTCCTTCACGCACGCTGAAGGAATCAATACACTAACATCGACTTAAACAGGGTAGCAACGGCCACATTAGCAATTCATTATGGAAGCTCAGCATGCCTGTAACTGTCTCATTACTCAGTGAGGACTTTTCTTTCACTCGGAATAACTGAAGTTGGCATATTCAAAAGAGGTGTCACTGGCTGTCGGGATGCTGATGCTTAGGAAGTGTCAGCACAGGATCCCACCAAGATGTTTCTGTCAAATTCTATGTCAAATGCCCTTCCTTGGGAGCCTGAGTAAAGTGTGGACTCTATTAATTATGGCATTCTGGCTGCAGCTATTAGCCTCCGATTGTCAAAGGTGCAGCTGGTGAGGGCCAGCTGGGGCAAAGGAGCCTCTCAGCAGGAAGGAACCCAGGGCAGGTACCACTGTCTGGGGAGAGTGGAGGTTCAGCGTGATGTCTGCCAAGGGTGCTTCATCGATGAGTGCCGAGGAGGCCAGTGCAGGGCAGACCCACTTTGGTGCTTTCCTGTTCAATGGCACTCTCTCCAGAAGCAGCAGTGAAAGGTGCTAATGAGCAGCTCATGTCTAGGAAGCCACAGTTTACACAGGACAAATGGTAACACCAAGGGGGTTTAGAAAGAAAAATGAGTAGCCCTTTCCTCTTCCTCCAGTTTTTAAAGGGGCTTCCTTAAGTAACATATATCTATTAATGTGCATGCGTAAAGCTTGCTTTTCTGTTAAGGCTGGGTTATTGCTTCACTTTGTTACTTTGCTTTTCATGTGAATGTGTTCATTTGCACAACTACATTATAAATTCCCAATTGAAAAAGACTATGACTATCAGAGAAACCAAGATGGCAGCATAGGTAAACATCTGAACTACTTGCTGCCTACACACAACCACTACAACTACACACAACCACTTCAAAATTACAACTAAAAGATAAAATGGACATCATCCAGAACCACAGGAAGGCTGGCTAAGTGGAAATTCTACAGCTAGAAGGGAAGAGAAAAGCACACTGAGACTCAGAGGAAAGTGCAGAGGTATGGAGACACATGCATGGAAAGGCTGGCAATTGAGTACATGGTTGTCTTTCTCAATTGGGAGAGAGACACAAGCTCCAGACTGCTCTGACCTCTAGTTCTGGGCAAGACTGTGGGACCCAGACTCATATAGGGGGAAACTGGATTGTCAGGCATCGGGCTGGAACACAATGGTGGCTTTCTCTCAGAAGTGCTTGAAGTGATTACTGCGGGACACTGAGACCCGGGGGCCTCTTACGGCAGGGCTTATGGGAACTATTACTATTTGTCCCTCCCTGTTGATTCCCTGAGATCTCACCCCACTCAATTTACAACCCCATCCTAGCTGTGCACAGAGGCTTTTGCATATAAATGGCCTGGCCCTTTGCAATCTAAAATTACTTAACAAATAGTAGCTGAGTCAGGGAGTCCCAGAACTTCCAAAAGAACACCTAAGTCTCCACAGCAGCTTACATTGCTTCACAGCTGGGCCTCATCTGGGCATCTCCAAACCCCAAAGAAAGAAGAGGAATCTGCAGATCTCTCAGTAGCTCCTGCTGGCAGAGCTAAATTTGAACCTCCTTGGAGATCCAAGAGCCAGTGTACCCAGTGGTCAGAGTGGGACCATCCAGATTACAACTCCTCAGCCATAAAGGACACACTCAGGGCAAACTCAGTGAACACTAAAGCTCCACTGAAGCAAGTCCTTCCCCATAAGGGAGTCTCCAGCACAGAAGTTATCCCATCATAGAAACAACTGATCCTCACAACCAACTGGCCCCAGGGATATCAACAACAATCAAGGCTTAACTACAACAAGAATGTGCACATAGCCCACAAAGGGGTATAACAAGAGTATCCACCGCAGGTAATTGGGGAGGCTGAGCCACTGAGCCATATAGAACATCTAGCAGACAAAGTCAACACAGGGAAGTAGCCAAAATATGAAGACAAAGAAACAGATCACAAATGAAAGAAATTGAGGAAAGCAAACTACTGGATATAGAGTTCAAAATCATGGTTATAAGGTTTTTCAAGAATTTTCTAGTAACTGCCAATAAATTTAGTGAGTCTCTTGAGGATATAAAAAAGGACCAACTAGAAATTAAGCATACACTGACTAAAATAAAGAATAATATACAGCCAAGACCGGTTTTGCTCAATGGATAGAGCGTCGGCTTGGGGACTGAAGGGTCCCGGGTTTGATTCCAGTCAAGGGCATGTACCTTGGTTGCGGGCATATCCCCAGTAGGCAGCTGATTGGTGACTCTCTCTCATCGATGTTTCTAACTCTCTATCTCTCTCCCTTCCTCTCTGTAGAAAGTCAATAAAATATATATTAAAAAAAAAAAAGAATAATATACAGAAACCCAACAGCAGACTAGAGAATCCCAAGAATCAAATCAAAGATTTGAAATACAAAGAAGAAAAAACACCCAACCAGGAAAGAAAAAAGAAAAAGAAAAAAGAATCCAAAAATATGAAGATAGTATGCCTCTGGGACAACTTCAAGCATACCAACATCCAAATTATGGGGGGGGGGGGGGGGGGGGGTTGCGGTGAGGGGTGTGCCAGAAGAAGAGAGAGAGCAAGATACTGAAAACCTATTTGAAGAAATAATTACAGAAAACTTCCCCTACCTGGTGAAAGAAATAGACTTACAAATCCCAGAAGCACATAGAACCCCAAACAAAAGGTCCAAAGAGGACCACACCAAGACACATCATATTTAAAATGCCAAAAGCAAAAGACAAAGAAAGAATATTAAAAGCAGCAAGAGAAAAAACAGTTAGTTACCTACAAGGGAGTACACATACGAATGTCACCTGATTTCTCAATAGAAACTATGCATGCCAGAAGGGAGTAGCAAGAAATAGTCAAAGTGATGAATAGCAAGAACCTACAACCAAGAGTACTCTACCCAGCAAAGCTATCATTCAGAATTAAAGGTCAGATAAAGAGCTTCACAAACAAGAAAAAGCTAAAGGGGTTCATCAACACCAAACCAGTATTATATGAAATGCTGAAGGGTATTCTTTAAGAAGAGGAAGAAGAAGATATAGGTAAAGATACAAATTATGAACAATAAATACATATCTATCAACAAGTGAATCTAAAAATCAAGTGAATAAAAAAATCTGATGAACAGAATAAAGTGGTGAATATAATAGAATCAGGGGCATAGAAAGTGAGTGGACTGACAATTCTCAGGGGACAGGGGTGTGGGAAGAGACTGGATAAAAATCATATCCCTATGGTTGAGGACAGTGGGGGCTGGGTGGTAAGGGCAGAGGGTGGGGTGAGAACCTGGTGAAGGGGAGCTATAAGGGAAAAAAAAGAGGAACAACTGTAATAATCTGAACAATAAAGATTTATTAAAAAAAAAAAAAAAAAAAAAGACTATGACTATCATCATCACTGTTGGGTCTCAAGGCAGTTATCACCAGTCTGTATAGGTGGTGCATCAGTCAGAAGTCAGATCAGGCTTACAATGTCTTATAAATACCGCTGTGTGCCTCTAGCATGAGCAAAATAGAAGATTTCATCCCAGCGATTCTGGCTTACAGGTACAGCAATGAACTCTCTGAGGACAACATTAATTTCTATATATAAATGAGCTGTTCAGAAATCCATTTCACTTGCTGTTTTCCTCAGGGGCTAATTAATGTGAACGTTTCCTCTGCCTCTCCCTGAAATGCATGTTGGACAACAGCCCAAATTGTGAAAGGATCACCAGGTGTGTTCTCTCTGAAATCCCCCACTCCTGATTGCTCTCGCCCATTTAGTGCCATCTATGCTGGATTTTGTGAGTCTACTTTTTCAATAACAGTGAAAATAATAATAAATATTTCTTTTCATTCCTGAGTGTCCTCTTTCTGACCCTAACATGGTAAACAGTGATATCCATTGCTGGAAACCAAATCTTATTCAGCTGGGAAAGAGATGTTGACAGGAAGCCAGGAAGGCTGGTCAACAACCTCAATTGCTTTAAACCTTTAGTTGAGATTATGTTAAGTTGAAGCAGCTGTTAAGCCTCAATAAAAGGGGATGGCAGGGCCAGAGCAGTCGTAGTTCTCCCACTAGAGTTGGACTACCGCCTGGCCCCCCAAGTCGCCAAATTAAATTTCTTTAAGTCTCTTCATTTGTGTGCGGCCCTTCTCCAGAAGCTGAACCCTGAATTGGAACTCTTTCTACGCCGGCTGGGAAAGAGAGTCCAATATCTGGCGCCCAACGCGGGCCGTGAAAGAGACTCCAATATCTGGCGCCTTCAACGCGGGACTTCTGGAGGAGAAGGTATTTTTCGCCTAGAGCGAAGGAGGAAAAATACACCGAGAAAAGGTGTGGAAAATTCACCAGAAAAAAGGTGAGGGAAAATTCACCAGAAAAAAGGTGAGGGAAAATTCACCAGAAAAAGGTGAGGGAAGATTCACCAGAAAAAGGTGTGGAAAATTCACCAGAAAAAGGTGTGGAAAATTCACCAGAAAAAGGTGAGGGAAGATTCACCAGAAAAAGGTGAGGGAAGATTCACCAGAAAAAAGGTGAGGGAAGATTCACCAGAAAAAAGGTGAGGGAAATTCACCGCACTCAAAGCCCACGGCCAGCTACAGAGTCGCGAACTGTAAGCAGGGTGGGAACGTCTTTTTTCAGCCAGGCTAATGGGGAAGAATTAGGTTATAAATATAAAGTAAACTTTATTATAGATTTTTGGTTTGTATGCTTAAAGAATGTGGTTTCTTGTTCAAATTAAAATCTTAGTCTGTATTTGGAATTTAAAATCTGTAATAATAAATGAGACTCCACTGCTGAAACTGCCTCTAGTGCGGAGAAATTCAAAGGTGGCAGGAGAGGGCAGAGCCATCTGCTCTCCGAAAATGAGATTACTTAATGCTTTGTTTAAAAGTTATAAAAGAACCTGCAAACTAGGTGTTATCTTGGCCAAATTGGGTGATAGTTATTACTTCAGAAAGCAAAAGAGAAAGAAAAAAATTTTTGAGATCTGTCTTTATCTATTAAGCATGAAAAAATGTGTGGCCAGATCTGTTGAAACTTCTCCCAAAGTAAGCTTGATGTGGGGGAAGGAAAGAGACACAAGGCAATCCTATAAGGAAGACCACTCTCTCAGTAAGCTAAGGAATGTGGTAACTTGCATTTGAATGGCTACAAACTTCCTCCAAATTCCTGTGGCAAAATTTTTGTGGAAGTTTGCTTAATTATAAAAATAAAAAAGTAAAGTTTAAATTTGCCTCATAAAAAATCTAGAGGACAGAATTGAAGCTCTTAATTGATTATGTCTTGTATTTTTCTTAGAAATGTAAAATGTCATTAATCTAGGTCATGCAATATATATTTGATTTGCCAGCTTTAAAAGTTCAAAGTGCAAATTAAAATTGGAAGAAATTATATAGTTGTGGTAATTAAAATACCTAAAGTATAACTTGTTTTTGAGAAAATAGAAAGTGTGTTTTCTCTAATAATTAGGAATTAAAATTAAGTTACTTATTATTGGTCTAATTAAAAAAGAGGATTAATTCTGTGATCTCAACCAAATATTTTCTATGCAAAAACTAGTCTAAATTTAATTGATATCTTAAGATAATAATAAAAGGTATTATAATATTTAAATCATATGTGGATATAGATATTTGTTTGATGGTTTTTTCCATGTTAAAATTTCAAGGCCTTAACAGAGATGATTCTTGGAAAGCTCCAAGGGCCCGGAGAAATTCAAGAAATTTATTCTCTTTTTAAATGATTTAAAACAGATTTAATATACTTGAAATTGCATGGAAAGCCTTATCAAATAAAAATTAATAAATATAAATATTTTAGAAGGTTTATAGGCATGTATTGTTAATGGCAAAGGAAAGCAGTTAACTTTCCTGGCGCATGGTGAAGAAGACGGTACAGACGCCTGACACCTGAGAATGTCTTTCTTGCCATGTTAGCAGTAATCATCTGTACGGTAATATTACCTGGGACAAATGTGGAAGTGTTTAGGACTTATGTTCCTGACTCTTCATGGGTAAAAGCCCTTATGTGGGCTGATCCCTTGCCAATGTAGTCACCAATAATACTAATCACCTTGGTCATCCAGGAGGAAAATGGGTGGGGCAAGGAAGTATAATTACACAGGTGTTGCCACCCAGCTCCCTTTTTGTATGACACAAAATCAAACCAATGCTCCTTTGTGTGTAAAATTAAAGAGAGGTTTCTGGCTTGCACCAAAGTAGAGGAATATCACTACTTGCTCCTGGGAGAGGTGCAGAGAATATAACTAAGACCTTGTCTATACAAAAAGAAATTGACAGCCAGTTTAAATTTGAATTGCCATTGGCTTAGAACAAAGAATATCCTTGCATGGTATTATTCTACAATGTCATTTATAATTTTTGATATTTTACAACAGCATATTGTACAATTATTCCAAACAAAATTAAAAAATCTAATTTTTGAATGTTTGGCAGCAATTTAAAAGGACATGAAAGGATTTAATCCCTTCCACTGTGTGGAAAGCCTCACTGGGAAGGTACTTGAGCATTCTATATTGGCCTTTCTTGCCTTATTTGCGAAGAGGGACCCTCTCGTCACAATAATTGCCCACAGCTGTTGCTTGAGTTTTCAGTTCATGCTGAGGTTAAAACCTCATGGTGGCTGGTACCATGGATCCGTCTCTCACACAATGGGGTGAGCTGGATCCTCCCTGGAGAAGAAACCTGGGTTACCTAAGATCTGTGATCAATGCCGGAGCCCCGCCAGCAGGCGAGGGGATCCCAAGGCAGGTACTGGGCATGGAGGCCATAGGGGCATAGGCTACAAGGAGACAGAACTGAACCTCACATCACCCTGCTTGGCCCTGGAGGATGGCTGGTTAGCCAATGACGGGTAAGATTCCTCACGGGAGGGACAACCTAAGACAGGCACAGCCGCAGAGGGCCATCAGGAGAGGACCTGGGGGCCAACAGAGGTGGGGCACAGATCCTCACCCCCCCCCCCACGCTGCAGAGGCTTGAACACTCGCCCTTTTGAGGGATGTCTCCTGCCCCATGGCTGCTTCACGCTTCTCATACCCAGCTCAGATTGGGACCCAGGCAACAAACAGATTTGGTCCAGCTCAGATTGAGACCCAGCTACAAACAAGAGACTTGGCACGGCTCTTATTGAGACCTAAGCAACAGAAAAGTGGCTGATGGCGACTGTCCTACATCTAAATCCAGCCTAAATCTATGAGTGCTCAGGGCTTTCTCAAGGATGCATATAATCTTTTCCATTAATATTTACAGAGTAAACTAAAAATGTTGTTAAAAGTATTAAATTTGACAGTAAAATAGCCAAGTTTTCAAATTAATTTAAATTGGCTAAATGAAATGAGTTAATATTCAAGAAAATTGTATAACAGGCTGTTCCTAAAGTATTAACCAAAATTTCTATTGGTAGTCCATTTCATGGTAAAATTGTTACAAAAAATTAAAAGTTAAAAGTTATCAAAACAGCATTATAAAATTTTTCCAAAAGCCTCCTAATAATTAAATAGAAAAAAGGGGGATAGTGGAAAATACCATGTAAAAAAAAAAATGTCCTGTAAGTAAATTACATTTAGAAAAATTTTTCTTCTTTTGAAAACCAGTTTTCATTTGTAATAACAGTAAGACAGCCATGAAAAACACATAGTACCAAAATAAGTCAAAAAAAAATAAGAAAAAAAAATTGTTTGGGCAAAAAATTAAAAGTATCCCAAGTAAAATTTATAGAAAAGATTCCTTTATTAATTTTGGTCGAGATATGTTTGTATATTTTCAGAAAACAACTCCAAGACCATGTGGATTCCTGCAACAGAGAAGAATTTACAGGAATACTCCAGCCGTAAAGACAAGAGTAAAAACAGACCAGAGATGGAAGATGCTGACGACGCCTTGCCATACTAGCAGTCAGCAGATGTACGTCGCTGCAGGTTGTCCAGGACCAAATCAGAGGTCGGATCTGCATTGACACCATTTTTCCACCATCCGGATACCATTGCTGTCATGGACTCAGAACTCTTGGACATTAAAATTTGGACTCAAAAAACTGTGTGACACTGAATCTGGGATTCAAAAACTGTTGGCCCAGAAAGAAATGTACTGCAGACTGATTTCATTTGACTCTCAGCATAGCCATTGTTGCTTATTTCATTGTTTATTTGTAGTCTGCTTATGTAAAATTTTTTAGGGAAAGAAAACGGGGGAGATGCTGGAAACCAAATCTTATTCAGCTGGGAAAGAGATGTTGACAGGAAGCCAGGAAGGCTGGTCAACAACCTCAATTGCTTTAAACCTTTAGTTGAGATTATGTTAAGTTGAAGCAGCTGTTAAGCCTCAATAAAAGGGGATGGCAGGGCCAGAGCAGTCGTAGTTCTCCCACTAGAGTTGGACTACCGCCTGGCCCCCCAAGTCGCCAAATTAAATTTCTTTAAGTCTCTTCATTTGTGTGCGGCCCTTCTCCAGAAGCTGAACCCTGAATTGGAACTCTTTCTACGCCGGCTAGGAAAGAGAGTCCAATATCTGGCGCCCAACGCGGGCCGTGAAAGAGACTCCAATAATCCATCTTTTCGTCCTTTTCTAACTGTGACAGAGAAAGAAGCTGCTAATCTTTGTGGTTCGGGTGCCGGGACTTACAGGGAATGGCCTGTGTCTCCCGGGACGGGACCTGGTGCTGGTGGGTGGTGAAACTCAGGTCTTCCCTCCGAGAACTGAAGTGACCTGGCCTTCCCTCTGTGAGGCCAGGACAGCCAAGGGCAGGCTTCTTCCCTCCGGTGCTCTGTCCTGGGTGCTGGACTCTGGAGGGAGGGACATGACGAAGGAATGTAGGGCTTTTCGGATTTTGGTGCCCTGATCAGTGTGGAGACCCTCTAGGCCACATGTGTCAAACACAAGGCCCGCGGGCCAAATCCGTCCCGCCAGGCCTTGCAATGTGGCCCGCACCGCGCTGTCATCACTGCACTCCGCTGCGTTTCCATCACAATGACAGTTTATGACTGTTCAGTAAACCATTCGGCCCATGATTTAGGCTGGATTTTAGATTTTGGCCCCTTCTCTGATTGAGTTCGACACCCCTACTCTAGGCTCTTCTGAGCTGCCTGCTTCCCTGGTTGTCCAGCCTTCTGGCACTTCCGCCAGCCCCTGATAACCCTTTGCCAGAGCGTGGTTTAGGCATTTGCCTTGCTCTTTCAGAGTCCCTCTACGCGGCCTCCTTTGGAAAGTAGTTGCTGGCCGATGCCTCTTTCTCTTCCCAGGAGAGCTTCGTGCCCCACCCCTTCCCTTTCTTCTCCCCTGCATACACTTCCCCTCCCTGTTTTCAGTGACTCCTTCTGTGTCCTGCCACTCTCCCAACATGTCCCTGATTCTCTGTCCTCTGCTGGTTACCCCAGTAACTGTGTGGCAGCGTGTTGGCCTCAGTTGTCTGCAGAGGCAGGAACACCCGCCCCCCTGGGTGAAGACAGAGGTCAGAGCCAGCCTGGGTCTCAGGAACGCAGGGTCGGCCCTTGGACTGGGAGGTAGGCAAGAACCGAGGCAGGAGGAGAGGCAGAGATCAGACACGGAGTCCCCAGGGGAGACAGTCACTCTGACACAGGGACATCTGTGCCAGGCGGGGCTGCTCTGGGTAGACTGCCCCATCCCCTTTCCGCCCCCCAAATAAAACAACATGGATTTTTATCCAAATTCTATTTGATCTGCATGAAGAGAGTTCACCTTTTTCTAATGCAACGGGACAATGAGACCTTCTGAATGTGATTTTGAATATTAATAGCTGCCATTTATTGAGTGCCTATTACTAATCACACCTGCCAGGCTCTTGGTCAAGCACCCTGAGGGTAAGGAGACTGGACATGGAGGGAGGTTAAGTCAACCGCCCAGATCACACACCAACTGAACGACATAGCTGAGACTGAGCTCATGTCTGTCAACTCGGAGCCCCAGTCCTGACCATTGGGGTCCTGCTCCTAAATGCCTTCAATTGGCCTGGGCTCTAGGACACGCATGACTATGTTGTCCAGCTCCACGCTTCCCCCAGCACAGGACAAGTTCAATAAATACGTGTAGCCCTACCCGTGGTCGGCTCACAAGCCACATGTGGCTCTTTGGCCCCTGGAGTGTGGTTCTTCCACAAAATACGATGGCCTGGGTGAGTCTATTTTGAAGAAGTGGCATTAGAAGTTTAAATTTAAAAAATTTGGCTCTCAAAAGAAATTTCAATCATTGTACTGTTGATAGTTGGTTCTATTGACTAATGAGTTTGCCGACCACTGCCCTAGCCAGTTTGGCTCAGTAGATAGAGTGTTGGCCTTTGGATTGAATGGTCCCAGATTCTATTCTGATCAAGGGCACATACCTGGGCTCAATCTCCAGTGTGGGGCATGCAGGAGGCAGCCACTCAATGATTTTCTCTCATCATTGATGTTTCTATCTCTCTCCCTCTTCCCTCCTCTCTGAAATCAATAAATATATATATTTTTTTTAAAAATACATGTTAAGTAAACATGGACACAGAGCCTGTAGCTTGATTCTCATTTGTTGCTGTAGGAACAGGCACACCTTTGGCTTCTTTCTGGGCAACACTGCCCCCTGCTCTGACCATATGCAAACAGGGGCTGCCCTGGGCTCTCACGCCTCCTCTGATTGGCCCGGTGGGGCACACGTGAAGAGGCAGGTCTGAGCAGGAAAAGCTGATCTAAGGGAGAAGCTGAGATATGAGAGCTTGAAACTTTGAGGAGAGATGGAGTAAGAATGGCAGAGTCTGCAACCTGGTACCAAGTTCTTCTTAAGTTCCAGCTGCCCCTGATGCCAGTCCACATCCTTGGCTAGGTTCTCACGAACACAGTAAGTCCATGTGTTGCTGAGCAGAAGGGGAGAAGACTCTGTTTCGGACCTCTGCAGGTGGCACATGCCTCTCCATCTGTGCACTCAGACTGTGTAGAGGGGCAGAGTAGAGGGGCACCATTTGGAATAACTAGACAACAATACTGCTGTTTTCTTGTCTTCTTTGACTGTCAAGGCTTTTGTATGGTAAGGAAGCTTTCCTGACCACTGGGTAGCAAAACACAAATTCATTCAGGAACCCTGTACTTCTCCAGACCAGCTGATGATGAAGGCTCTGTGCCACCCAGGATATGAGGACGTGAGCCAAGCTTAATTTAATTTATCAAGTTATTCTATAATGACAAGTCAATTACTATATAACTAGTCATTACTAAATTAGTACTTAGTTAAAAATTACTATGTTATTTGATTAGTAAACTGGTAAATCAGGCACAGCAAATGTGGCTCAGTGGCTGAGCATCAGCCCATGAACCAGGAGGTCATGGTTCAATTCCAGGTCAGGGCACATGTTTGATCCCCAGTAGGGAGGGTGTGTAGGAGGCAGCAGATCAATGATTCTTTCTCATCGTTGATGTTTCTATTTCTCCCTCTCCCTTCCTCTGTGAAATCAGCAAAACCATATATATAAATAAATAAAAACCTAGTAAATTAGGAGGTAACTCTTCCCCCTTATGAAAATTACATCATGGATTGCTGCAAATACTTGGTTTCAGGGTTATAGATACTGCCTTGACAATGAACAAAATCTCCCCTTGTGGTGAAACCGAGGGTCACAGTGAGTCCACACACAACTTATTCAAAACCTTATTTACCCCCGAAGCAAGGGTGCTGAGTTCTCACACTGCCCAAGGACTCCTTGCTCGGGACCCAGGTGGGAGCCTAAACCCAGAAGCCCTTGCTTCTCGCTCTCCGCCACATGCCCAGGAGGCTGCCTGCACCCCCTCAAAGGTATTAGACAACCTGTAGCGACCTCAACAGAGCAAAGCACTTGCTTGGGACCTGAAACTCTTTGAAAGAAAACGAACAACCAGAGTAACATTCTTTCTACACGCATGAGCATACACATGCCCGGGAAGTGCTTATTAAACTCAATGAACACATTCTAGAATGAGGAAGGCAGTACTGTTCTTGATAACAAGTCAAAAGGACCACAAGAGCAAAGGCCTTAAAATTTATTGTTTCTTTTCCAGGCTATTTCCTCCTGGGAGTTTGTTTTCTACTCAATCCAACAGCATTAGAATCAAGACCACTCTATTGTATCCCTTGTCAAGTGGGGACACCAGAAGCATAGGACACTTACTTTACTGAAAAATATTTATTTCCCATCAATGCATCCCTCCTCCACCTGTAACCTTAGGGCTTCCCAGATCCTCATGATGCTCATGACTGATAAGGAAACAGCTGGTTTGCTGTGCAATCCCACCCCCATTACCGGAGTTTGAGTTTGTCCACACTGACAGTGAGCGCTCTCTGCTTTTTTATACCGCAAAACGGCCCTGGGCATGCTCACGGCGCTTTCTATAAATAACAGCCCCACATTCCAGCTTTCGAAGGAGCACATTCTGCTAAACATAGACCTCAGAGACTAGTCACCCCTGTTTTTCTGGCGGTATATCACAGGTGCTAATTCCGGCTGCTCTCCCAGCCCATCCCAGCGTGGCCTTGGCTATTTTGGGTCTTTCACAGAGATCAGCATCCCACTGCAAGGACTTCAGAGTTGGCGCACCGACTGGCAGTGCCCAGCCTCAGATCCTGGCTTCCCAGCTGCAATCATCATTACTCGGGGGCGGGAGGGGGGGGGTGGCATGCCGTTGCTCAGTAGCCCCACTGAAAGCCTGGTCCCCAAACCAGAGGTTTGGGAGTCCCTCGATAATTGCAGGGGCCATAAAACCATTTGGAGTCGAGGTCTGGCTGTTACTGATCTTGAACTTCCCCAGCTGAAGCAGGAAGACAGGCAACTGGGCATGAAAAGCTAGCAGCAGCCCAGTGGCTCTGTGGAACATGTGACTAACACAAGAGACTTGAAGGGAGATGTGGGCAGCCTCGCAGCCGAAGCCACCACAGGGTGTGACTTGGTTAAGTCTCTCTTGCTTTTTGCTTGTTCGTTTCATTTTATTTGAAAAGGTGTATGCCATTCAGAACCAGAAATCTGAAATATAAGTCTTTTGGAATTACTTGGTATTGGGTATTTTGGATACACTTTTTCCTTCAGATGCTTGGCTCTCTCTGTCTGTAATCTCCGATTTGACTCTAAAATGCAACAGGTCCATTGGTCACACCAGAGATATCATGGGAGGACTATTGGTCCGTGTAGTGCTTCTCATTTACAAAATGCAATATCACACCCACCCATCACTGCTCCCAGAACACGGATGGGAAGGACATGTTCTTTGGGTTTGAAATTGAAGAAACTGAAATCAGACTGATTACATGGCCAGTCCACGGAGGACGGCCAGAACCCAAACCCTAGCCAGCCCTCCTTATATTTTAACCAGACCAGCTTTGGTCTTAGGAATGGGTGTAACATGCACGGTGGAAGAGGGGCTGGATCAGAGCCCCAGGACTTCCAGCCAGAGGAGCTTACAATGGTTCCTCATTCTTTCTGAGCCTCGGTTTCCCTTCCTGTATAATGCAGTCCCTTGGGCTCCCGCATTCTGTGATCCACCGATAAGCAAACAGGGCAGCAGGGGTCTTTGCTCCGCATCCGATAGGAATGTGACACGTGCACTATGTGAGCAGAAGGAAAATGCATGGAGAGAAAAGAATGGAGTAATGTTTCTCCTCTGCCTCTTCCCCTTTCACTGCCCCCTGCGGCCTGCTGTCCTGGGGAGTGACTTACTGCTGCTCATTGTCTCATCTTCATCAACTGCCCCGTGGAGAAACGCACTGTCCCCAAGGCCTCGGGGAGCGGCCCAGTTTCTGTCTCCAACAAGCACTGCTCAGCACTGGCCAGGCAGCACCCGGAGTTGCTCAGGAAGTGAGGATGGTGACTTTGCTCTGACTTTAGATTCATCTACATTTGTGTTGAGGATGGAGAAGCAAACACTGCTTTCATTTTTGAATCTTGACTTTAACTTGTCCTGCTTGTGGAACCAGTACTTGCTGGAAATAAGTGGAGAAGAAGAGAGTTTTCCTGGGGGAGGCTCGCCTCAGGCACAGCACCTGCCCGCACGGTTCGATCAGAGGTATCATGTCTCCCCTGGGCCGAGGTCGCTACCACGTCCATCAGCTGGAAACGCACGCGGTGGGAAGCACATTCTAGGGCCTCATCTAAGACTGACTGAGTCAGAAACTCTGGGGTGGGAACCCCCGAAATCCTCTTTAAAAGCCCCCAGAGAATTTGAAGCACTTTCAAATTTGAGAACTACAGAGTTCAATCATTCTCCTAGCAGGGTATTTTCTCACTCCAAACTGCCAGCACGGTTCTATGGGAGTGACATCATGGAGGTGCCTGTTGGTGGCACGGAAGAAACTGTGGGGTGAGGAAGGCCTGGCTGGCACTAGAGAAAAACCATTGGCTACACCGCAGCACTCCACTACCTTTCACCTGCACTGCTCATGTCCTTGGCTGTGTCTTACAGATGTGCTGTACCAATCTAACACGCAATGTAAACCTAAACCCTAAGAGACTTGTAACTAGCAAACTATGTTCGAACCTTAGTTCAAGTCCACTGAACTGTCGTCCCCTGTGATGACCCCATCAGGCTGGTCCTACAGGGATCCACCTTCGTCTCTCAGGTTTCACGTGGCCCTGGGTCTATGGGATCCATCCCATAGAGATTTTTCCACTCTGCCCAGTGCAATGCCACACGGTTTTACAGGTGAAAGAGCCTGATTACCCTGAGGACAAGCACCCTCCACAGGTGCCCAATCTAGCTCATTAATACAGTTGATCATAGCAGAGGCCTTGTCTGGGGGAGACATTCTGTGGTTTGATCAGCACCTCAATTTCCAAGGTTAATATGTGCTCACACGCTTCCCAAACGTGCAAGTTCAATGTGAACTTACCACAGGCATCATATTCACCTGAAGAGGGCGAGCATTTGAGTTGAGCTGCTTTACAATTGTGTCACATTGAGCAAATCACGTGACCTCTGAGAACCTAGCTTCCTTATCTGTAAAATAGGGGCCTCGCAGCCAGCGTGCAGAATCTGGAGGGAAAGTGTTTTTTTTAAAATGCTGCTCACTCGCCTCCCTGCCACCTGAGTTTTCCAGCCTCTCAGCCTTTAAGCAAAGACCCGGGCCTTCCCCTTCCATTGGTCATGGGAAGGCAGTGGGACATGGCTTGGGTCTATACCCAGGCTTGGTCTGAATCCTCCATTTTGACCACTGGCCATTCAACTCTGGGCAATCTGCCTAAACTCTCTGAGCTTTAGTTTCCCCCTCTACAGCAGGAGGTGCTGATAATACCTTCAGGTAGAACTGGAAAGATAAGTTTGTAAGATGTGTAGCCTGTCACATGGCGAGCCTTCAGATGATTATCATCATACCCTCTCTTTCTTAGTGTGCATGGAACCTGGTGCCGCCTCCCTCTTTGCAACTGGCTATTCATTGATTTTCTTTTTCTTATCATGAGACAGAAATGGTAAGACATGACTTCCTTCCACTCTTTTTATCAGTTCAGTGCCTTTCTAATCTGGCTATCAGCCATGCTGTTTGAAGCACACTCTTTGAAGATGAACATGGGATGTCTCCATGTCTCCATTGGTTCTGATCTCTGGAACAGGATGGTTCATTTATGGTTATTCAAACACGGTAGGTGAGAAAGTTTAGTGGAAGGACTGATTGCAAAGTGCATGCTGGGTGAAGGTTCCCCCCACCCCCTCCAGGGAAAGGGAAGTACCCTGGACTAGCAACTGCAGGCCCATTGTAACCCAGGCTGGAGCGAGGAGTAGTCCCAGACCTGGATGAAGTGACAGCCTTGGACGGAGAAATCCTGCCATGGCCAGCACAGCCCAGCACTGTCCTGTCCCACCTTCCGATCTGCACACTCCCAGCAGCTGCCTCCCACCGACCAGCTGCTTCACACTATCACCCACAAGGCCTCTAAGGGTCTGTCTGTGAGTCGTGGGGACTGTTGTAACGACATACCCCAGCAGGGCGGCTTAGAACTGCCTCTGTCCTGTTCTCATCTTTCCTCCTTACTCCGTAGTCCTTTCCCTTCAATGCTTTCTTACCAGCTCTACAGTGCCCACGTGACCAATGCCCTGCTCACTCACCCAAGGTTCATAGCCCCTCTGCTGGCTTCCTTGTCTGTCTTCTCCCTGTCTGTTCACCCTGCACATACAGAATAGCTTTTATCATCTGCTTATGGAATGATAGAGGCTTCCAACTGCCAATCAAATGCCGCTCAGTTCTGTCCAATCATATTTCTCCTTACTTGGCATCATAGGTGCACCCTCCCCGTAGACCAGCTTCTCGCATCTTCCCTGCAGCTATTATTACACCTCTGATGGCTCCCTATTGGACATGAGGACTACACTTCCAGCATGGCATGGAACTGGCCTTTCAATGACAAGGTAGAAGTAACCTCAAAACACAAGGCTTAGCAAGTATATTTTGATAGCACTTGCTATTTTGACAGCATTGTTATCCTTAATTTATACAACTTCTCAAACCTAGGGTTCAGCTGGTCAAGCTGTTATTTGGCAACTTTAAAAAATATGTCCTGTCCATGGACAACAGTGTGGAGATTGCAGGGATGGGGAGTAAGGGATGTAGAAGAGGGCATAGGTGATGGCAGTGATAAATGGTGATGGCAGTGTTGCTCAGTGGTTGGAGCATCCTCCTGTGCACTGAAGTGTCATAGGTTCAATTCCCAGTCAGGGTGCATACTCAGGCTGCAGGTTCAATCCCTGATCAGGGCACATGTGGAAGGCAACCCATCAGTGTTTCTCTCTCCCACCTTCCTCTTTCTCTAAAATCAATAAAGAACATATCCTCTGGTGAGAATGAAAAAAGAGAGAAAATATATGTCCCAACCCTGGAACCTTTGCTTCATATGTAAGCATATTCCCACTATCAGATCATGAAATCAGTTTTAATCATATTGATCCTTTATAAATTAGATGGGCTAAATGTGACTAACAGCCCTTGTTACTAAGTGAAGAAGTGTTTGGAAATTAAGTCATTTAACAGTGCATGAGCAGGTAATCAATTGGAAGTAAACTCTTACCTAGCTTACACTATATAAAAGTATCACATGTTTTTGCAAAAAGCTACAGCATTAAAAATTGAAGGTTATAACTCGGAGTCTTCTCTCTTGTCATGAACACATCTCAATTTTTACCGTAGAAACAAGAGACTATTTTCATTTTACTATTTATGGTAGCCAATTATCTCCCTGATGAAAGAGGATTCATATAACCTACTTTAGGAAAAATGGTTAAGAGGCTATTTCGGTTTTCAGTGTCTAGGGATTTTGCATCTTTATTTCCTATCATAGCTCCATATTGTCTTCAGAGTGGGGTTTTTGCATACTTTAGTCAGGAGGAAGTTACTGTAATTCAGAAAGCATATTACTCCCTGCCAATCACCAGTAGGAATATGGCTCAAGGTGGGTCAGGGTTGCCTGTGCTGTTTGCAGGGACAGTTAGGACATGCTTGGTGGGGTGGGCTGGGGCATCTCAGGGGCAGTGGCTTTACTTCATAAACAGGAGAACAGTCTCGTACATGCACATTTGCTGTTACTTGGTTTTGTAGCCAAACTGTGCTTCTTGGGTTTCTTGTCTTCTCCACAAAGTCGAAGAGGTCCCAGTTTTCTTTTTTTTAATATACTTTTATTGATTGCAGAGAGAAGGGGAGAGGGATAAATAGATAGAAACATCAATGGTAAGTAAGAGAGAATCATCGATTGGCTGTCTCCTGCATGCCCCCTACTGGAGATCAAGCCCGCAACCTGGGCATGTGCCCTTGACTGAAATCAAACCTGGAACCCTTCAGTCTGAAGGCCGACACTCTATCCACTAAGCCAAATCGGCTAGGGTGGTGGTCAGCAAACGCATTATGTTAGAGAGTAGAAATTTTTGAGCATGCTTCCTCCTAGTCGACTTAACCATGAATCTCAGCTGCATCTCACAAAATAGCCTTGCAAGATAGAACACTGTCAGTTTTTTTAAGAACAGGATGACCCTGCAAATAATATGGTCATCAATAATATGACCCTGTCTTTTGCTCTTGGCATTTTAATTATGATGTGTCTTGGTGTGGTCCTCTTTGGATTTTGAATAAAATTCCTTTTATTTGGAGTTCTGTGTGCTTCCTGGATTTGTAAGTCTATTTCTTTCACCAGGTGGGGAAAGTTTTCAGTCATTATTTCTTCAAATAGGTTTTCAGTATCTTTCACTCTCTCTTCTTCTGGGACCCCCATAATTCTGATGTTGGTACGCTTAAAGTTGTCCCAGAGGCTTCTTACACTATCTTCAAATTTTTGGATTCTTTTTTTCTTTTAGCTTTTCTATTTGAGTGATTTTTGCTTCTTTGTATTTCAAATCTTTGACTTGATTCTTGCATTCCTCTAGTTTGCTGTTGGGTGTCTGTATAATATTTATTTCAGTCAGTGTATGTTTAATTTCTAGTTGGTCCTTTCCCATATCCTCAAGGGTCTCTCTCATATCTTCGAGGGTCTCGCTAAATTTATTGGCCTTTTCTAGGAAATTCTTGAAAAACCTTATAACTGTGGTTTTGAACTCTATCTCCAGTTGTTTGTTCTCCATTTCTTTCATTTTTGATCTATCAATTGTCAGCTGATTTCTCAATAGAAACTAGGCAAGCCAGATGAGAGTGGCAAGAAATAGTCAAAGTGATGAATAGCAAGAACCTACAACCAAGAGTACTCTACCCAGCCAAGCTGACATTCAGAATTCAAGGTCAGCTAAAGAGCTTCACAGTCAAGAAAAAGCTAAAGGCCGAAGCCAGTTTGGCTCAGTGGTAGAGCGTTGGTCTGCGGATTGAAAGGTCCCAGGTTCGATTCCGGTCAAGGGCACGTACCTTGGTTGTGGGCACATCCCCGGTAGGGGGTGTGCAAGAGACAGCTGGTTGATGTTTCTCTCTCATCAACGTTTCTCTCTCATCTAGCTCTCTATCTCTCTCCCTTTCTCTCTGTTAAAAATCAATAAAATATATTAAAAAAGAAAAAGCTAAAGGAGTTCATGAACACAAAACCAGTATTATATGAAATGTTGAAAGGTATTCTTTAAGAAGAGGAAGAAGAAGAAAAAGGTAAAGATAAAAAATATGAACAACAAATACATATCTATCAACAAGTGAATCTAAAAATCAAGTGAATAAAAAATCTGATGAACAGATTAAACTGGTTAGTATAATAGAATCAGGGGCATAGAAAGTGAGTGGACTGACAAATCTCAGGGGGAAAGGGGTGTGGAGGTGCAGGAAGAGACTGGACAAAAATTGTATCTCTATGCATGAGGACAGACGGGGGGTGGGGAGGTGAGGTAAGGGAAGAGGGTGGGATGGGAACCAGGTGTAGGGGAGCTATCAGGGGTGAGGGAGAGGAACAACTGTAGTAATCTGAACAATAAAGATTTATTTAAAAATAATGATAATAACATGACCCTGACATTACTTAAGAAAAACTATTTTGTCTTAAATTACTTGCTCTGCAAAAACAAGATGTGGTAAATGTGCTTAAAAGCATTCCTGCACAAAGGTTTGGGGCTGCTCTCTGGACTCCTTACATGAAGAAAGGCAGAGCAGTTGCTCCCTAAATTTTAATTTGGTCTGGACTCCAGTGGTCATTCACTCAAGTTTGCTCCACAATAATTAGTCGACAGAGCCAAACATCAACAGTACAATGATTGAAATTTCTTTTGAGAGCCAAATTTTTTAAACTTAAACTTTTTCTAATATCACTTCTTCAAAATAGACTAGTCCAGGCTGTAATATTTTGTGCAAGAGTCACTCTCAAGGGGCCAAAGAGCCATATGTGGCTCGTGAACCACAGTTTGCTGGCCACAGGGCTAGGGCAACAGTATGTTCTAATTGCATATGTTTTCCATCTGAGATACTTCAAAAGTCTGCGTATACTTATATTCTCTCTGGATGTTGTTCAGTGTCAGCATGGACCTAGTTTAGTGCCTCTAACTTTCATAAATCAACTCACCAAAAATCAATGGTTTGAAATATAATATTTAAGTCACTGGCCCTGGTGGCTAGAGCATTGTCCCAATATGGGTTTGATCCCCAATCAGGGTACATACAAGAATCAACCAATGAATTCATAACATAAATGGAACAACAAATGGATGTTTCTACTTCTCTTTCTCTTTTCTTCCTTCCCCACCCCCACTTCCTTTCTTTCAAATAAATGAAAGTGTATACTTGGGTGAGGAGTGAAAAACAACCACTAGAGAGGATCCAAAATGGCTGCACAGGTAAACACCTAACCGCAGCCACACACAACAATTTCAATAAAATACAACTAAAATACAAAATGGACATTGCCCAGAACTACAGGAAAGTCCACTGACTGGAAATTCTACAATGAGAAGAAAAGAGAAAATCAGAAAGAAAAGCAGAGGAGCTGTAAAAGCCTAAGGTATGGAGATATGCGGTGCACGGAGAGGACAGAGCCGGAGAGGAGGGGGAGGCTGGGTGCCTGGCTGGCGTTCCCTAGGAGAAAGGAGATAAAAGCTCCTGACTGTGCTGAGCCCCAGTTCTGACTGCACTGAACCCCAGGTCTAGGCCAGACCCCGGGGACCCAGGTTCATACAGAGGGAGCTTGGACTGTAAGGTGGAAAGCCAGGGGAGTGGCAAAGGGAAGTCCCAGAGGCACGCACATTGTGCGCAGAGAACCGGCAGTTGACTATGCTGCTGGATTGCCCTAGCAGAAAGGAGACAAAAGCTCCAGACCACTCTGAATGCCACATCCAACTCCACTTCCAGCTGACCTAAACCCCAGCTCCAGGCTCATTGGGGGAGAGCCTAGACTCTTTGGTGGCCAGTGAAACTCGAGGGCACCTTTCTCTCAGAGGTGCTTGCAGTGAGTACTGAAGGACATTGAGGAACACTGAGACTCAGGAGCCTCATAGGGCGTGGCTGACAGAAGCCACGGCTGTAGGCTCCACCCTGAAACTCCGCCCCATCCAAGCTGAACACAGAGACTTTTAAGGCTACCAACTCAGCGAAGCTGTGAAAATGCCAAGACAAGGAAACAGATCACAAACGAAAGAAATGGAGGACAAAAAGCAACTGGATATAGAGTTCAAAACCACGCTTATAAGGTTTTTCAAGAATTTCCTAGAAAAGGTCGATAAGACCTATGAGGATATGAAAAGGGATCAACTAGAAATAATAAGGGATCAACAAGAAATAATAAGAGCCAAAACCGGTTTGGCTCAGTGGATAGAGCGTCGGACTGAAAGGTCCCGGGTTCGATTCCGGTCAACGGTATGTACCTTGGTTGCGGGCTTATCCCCAGTGGGGGGTGTGCAAGAGGCAGCTGATCGATGATTCTCTCTCATCGATATTTCTAACTCTCTATCCCTCTCTCTTCCTTTCTGTAAAATATCAATAAAATATATTTTTTAAAAAGAATAAGGAATCAACAAGAAATAATAAGGGATCAACAAGAAATAAAGAATACATTGTCTGAAATAAAAAATATTATACAGAGTCCTAAAAACAGAATAGAAGATTGCAAGAATCAAGTCAAAGATCTGGAACATAAAGAGCCAGAAGACATTCCTCCGCAGAAGCAAGAAGACAAGAAAATCCAGAAAATTGAAGATAATGTAAGAAACCTCTGGGACAACTTCAAGCGAACCAACATCAGAATTATGGGGGTCCCAGAAGATGAGAGAGAGCAAGATATCAAAAACATACTGAAAAAAATAGTGACAGAAAACTTCCCCTGCCTGGTGAAAGAATTAGACTTACAAGTCCAGGAAGTGAACAGAACTCCAAACAAGAGGAATCCAAAGAAGACCACACCAAGACAAATCATAATTAAAATTCCAAGAGCAAAAGACAAAGAGAGAATATTAAAAGCATCAAGAGAAAAGCAGATAGTTACCTATAAAGGAGCACCCATATGTCAGCTGATTTCTCAACAGAAACCATGCAGGCCAGACAGGAATGGCAAGAAATATTCAAGGTGATGAATAGCAAGAACCTACAGCCAAAAATACTCTACCCAGCAAAGCTATCACTCAGAATTGAAGGCCAGACAAAGAGCTTCTCTAATAAAAAAAATAAAAAAACTAAAGGAGTTCATCACCACCAAACCAGAATTATATGAATTGCTGAAGGGGGTTCTTTCGGAAAAGAAAGTAAATAAAGATAAAAAATTATGATCAACAAATACATAACTATCAACAAGTGAATCTAAAAACCAAGGGAATTTTTTAAAAATCTGATGAACAATATTAACTGGTGAATATAATAGAATCAGAGATATGGAAGGGGAGTGAACTGACGATTCTCAGGGAAAAGGGGAGAGGGGGATGTGGGAAGAGACTGAACATAAACTGTGCACCTATGAGTGAGGACAATGGGGGGTGGAGAAAGGGCAGAGGGTGGGGTGGGAACCTGGTGGAGGGGAGAAATGGAGGGGGGGAGGGGGAATAAGGAACATTTGTAATAATATGAACAATAAAGATTTATTTTTTTAAAAAAGAAAAATTAAAAAAAAAAAAAAAAAAAAAAGGAAAACAACCACTAAGCTTTATCCTCCGCACCAGGTGTGAAACAGAGCAGCGCCCAGAGGACATTTACTGCCTTAAATCTGCAGCAACTGCGGGAGCTGGCCCCACCCTGCAGTTTGCACTGATCCTCTGTCTGGCTTATTTCACTTAGCATAATGCTCCCCGGGTCCCACCAGGCTGTCTCAAAGGGTAAGAAATCCTTCTTTTATATTGCTGCATTGTATTCCATGGTGTAAATGTACCACAGCTTTTTATCCATTTGTCTACTGCTGGGCACATGGGCTGTTTCCAGATCTTAGCTATGGTAAATTGTGCTGCTATGAATATAGGGGAGCACATATTTTTTTTGATTGGTGTTTTGGGATTCTTAGGATATATTCCTAGAAGTAGGATCACTGAGTCCAATGGCAGTCCCCTATTTAATTTCTTGAGGAAACTCCATACTGTTTCCACAGTGGCTGCACCAGGCTGCATTCCCACCAGCAGTGCACTATGGTACCTTTTACCCAAGTCCTTGCCAGCACTTATCATTTATTAATTATTGATGGTAGCCATTCTGACAGGACAACTATAATTTTTTTAAATATATTTTTCAGAGAGGAAGGGGGAGGGAGAGAGAGATATAAACATCAATGATGAGAGAGAATCATTGATTGGCTGCCTCTTGCACACCCCACAGTGGGGGATCGAGCCTGCAACCTGGGCATGTGCCCTGACCAGGAATTGAACTGTGACCTCCTGGGTCATAGGTCAATGTTCAACCACTGAGCCACAGCAGCTGGGCAAGAGCAACTGTGGTTTACTGGAAAGCATTTTTCTGGGCTGCAAGTACTCGCTATTTTCATGTTTGTGAAATGACCTCACAGGGAGAGGGAAAGCAACTCATGATCAGAGTAATTTCAAATGGCAGCGTTTTAAAATTCAGAGTAACAGATGCAGGGCAGAGTGGATGTCATTAAGGAACCACCACGCCTGGAAGAATGAACTCGCTCTTTTAGAGTGAGCAGGAAGGAGGGAGGAATACCCACCGTTTTCCAGCACGGTGGAGATGAAGGAAGTCATATATAAGCGGATTCCATCTTTCCAGGAGATGGAACACTGACATTAAATACTTATTTACAAGAGCATCTCAGGTCAGAGGCGCGTTTGGAAGTGTGTATTACAGGCAATGTGTGCTCTTCTGAATTAGCTCTCCTAGAGGCAGCTTGGACTCAGTGTCTGCCAGCTCCTCTGGGGTCACTTCTCCCACCATGGCCATCACAGAAGCAGAGGTGGAAAGAAATGTGAATGTTTCTGGGAATTTACCTGAAGAATCCCAGAACACGAATTCTAGAGAATATATGCAGCCCTGTGTTCATTGCCACATTAGTTACTGCAACCAAGATGTAGAAGCAGCCCAAGTGCCCATCAGCAAGTGAGTGGATAAAAAGGCTGTGGTGCCCTAGACGGGTTGCTCAGTGGTTAGAGTGTTGGCTAGAGGACAGAAGGGAAATGGGTTTGGTTCTGGTTGGGCACATGGGAAGGCAACCAACTGATGTGTCTCTCTCATATCGATGTTTCTCTCTGCCTCTACCCCTCCCTTCCACTCTCTCTAAAAATAGATGGGGGAAAAATGTGACAACGTGGATGGACCTGGAGAGCATTATGCTAAGTGAAAAAAAGCCAGAGACAGACAAGTACCATATGAACTTATTCATATGTAGAGGATAATGAACAAAATGAACAAACAAGCAAAATAGAGACAGATTCATAGAGCAGGCAGACAACTCTGGGGTAGGAGTTGTGGGGGAGATAGATGAGGGATTGAGGGGGTGGGGGAAGAAAGAGAGAACTGATGGACCTGGACAACAATGTGGTGATTGTGGGGGTGTGGAGGTGATAAATGGTGATGGAAAAAATATATACATATATACATAAATAAATACACAAACAAATAACTATAAAGCAGCCAGTACAAGCCAGCTCCAGGTGGCCTGGCCATTGTCCTCATGGAAGCGCCCCAGTGCACCATTGACTACAGGTGTCCCAGGCGGTGGGAGGAGGGCCAGCTAACAGGCTCCGGGAGGAGGTGGGGTGAAACAGGAAACTTATGAAGGGAAGGCACTTGGTCCGTCCTCCCCATCTCTTCACACCCTGGCAGAGCCTCTGATAGAGTAGAAACTCAATAAAGAAATGTGTGTTGAATAACACAAATAGTGGTTAGACTGGAAGGAAGTGGAAGGATTTTTTTTTCCTTTTTTTTTTTTTAGCAAAATTCTTTTTCTTAAAAAACAAAGATAAAGCTGGAGAGACCAAAATAGGTCCAGCCAAATATCCATGTCTACCCAAGCTGTGGGTAGATGCATACATACTATTATTTGTTGTTTTCTGATTTCTTCTGTATATTACAAATATGTCATAATAAAAACATTTTTAAAAGCTGAGAGGAAAGGGGAAGTATGTGAACAAAGGCTCAGGAGTCAGAATGGACACAATACCATGGGTGCTGAGCAGACCTTAGATCTAAGCAGAGGGGCAGGGAACAGCAGGAGCCAGGCTCGGGGGGTAAGAACACGATGGAGGGACCTCAGGTTAACTGCTGCCTATTGTACTTCATAAGTGATGAAGAACGCAGTCCAGTCTGTCTCCTTACAATTAAAATGCATTTGTTAAATTTTGAGGTTCTGTATTTGTGGGGGAGAACGTAGTGACATTAGTCAAAATTAGAATTAGAAGGGAGAGACATATTTAATTTACTTCATAGGGAAATGGGCAGCTTCAATGAACATGCTTGTTACTGTGAACTGCATCAGCGGCCTTTATCAACGCAGCTGCCTCGGGATTGAACATCATCCGCATCGCCCAGCCCCAAAGGCACACACACTCCGAAACAGCCTAACGCAGTGTCCTCTGGGACCTGCGCACAGGATGGCACAGGGGCCCCCAAATGAAGGCTTGCTGTTCTATCAATTGCGTAAAATAAAGAAGAAGAATCACACGTAAATGTACAGTCAGTTGGAAGTCCACTGTTGACGAAAGGAAAGAGGACTGCGTGTGCCGGGCACAGCCAGCTGGCGCAGGGCCCTGGGAGCTGGAGAAGGGCGCTCTGGCCTCTGCCTGTTCACACCACTGCACTGGCACCGTGTGGAGTGGACGACGCCTTACGAAGGGGTCGGGCACCGCTCTTAGGAGGCCCTCGTGTGCAGTGCGCGCTGCACACTGACCGCGCCCGCAGCAGCCACAGGGAAGCAGCCACCGTCAGCCTGCCATGCTGGCATCTGCAATCCAGGACTCGCTTATTGATTCTCTCAGGCCCTTGTTATCAAAAGCTGGCCCAGGTTGGCTACATTAGCATCCAGGTTAAAATAGGGGCGACAGTGATGGCCACACTGGAGCAATTGGGGTCACAAATCAATCACAAGACACAGTCTTCTAAAAGGGGAATTCGTCAAAGTTTACCAACTGGCGCGCCACCAGGATGCATCTGGCATGCACTGAGCTGGCGCAGACATTGGAACACACAGCCCCTTCCCTGGCATTTCCCTCTTCGGCAGCTACGCCCAGGCCTAAGCCACGACAGTTCTCTCCCACTGTCCGCAGGCGGTGCCGGCACATACTCATTGCCCTGGGTAAGACTCTGAGTTTGCCTTCATGAAATTTTTAGAATACCTTCAAGAATAAGCTCCAGGCAATTATCATGGGATTTCTAGGTCAGAAGGTTTTCCTCCTACCAAACCTAAAATCGTGTGATAAAGGAGAAGACTCCCTTCTTGTTCTGTTCCAGCATGCTTTCTCAATTTTGCTTTCCACCCGCCCCCCACGCCCGCACCCCCGTTCCCCGGTGCATCAGGTCTGCCTTCCACACATGTGTTACATCTCCCGTGCTGTAGAAGTGCCTCTGTAGATGGATGACACTCACTGCACTTCGTCACTACATGTCTGTGAGTTACTTTGACTAACATCTGCCTTCACATTAATTACCATGAGGTTCAGACTTTTACTCAAAGCATCTGTATCCCCTTGCTTTACACAGCACTGAGCTGAGAGGACTCAATACACTTCTGCTAAATGGGTACTCAGTTACAAATGACTACTAACCTTCACTCCCACATTTCCACAGAATAGTATCTCCATCTACAATATACAGTCTCACTACTTAAATCCAAATTACTTGGTAAAGAATTTCCATTTCCAAACACTTCTCTACCTAGGCCAGCCTCACATTAACCTTCTTTCCCACCAAAGCCAGGCAAGTCATTTGTCTATCCAGTTATTCCATAAGTCCCCAGAAAGTGAAAAATTTATAAAAATCAGCCAGATAATAGAATTCAAACAATATGCTATGGTTATATTATCGGTCATTTTTGGAACATCTATTTCCATAGCATTATATACTGATGTTTGTCTTTGCCAATGTATTTTCAGTTTACTTGATAAGAACTGAAATGTATTCTTAAAAACACAGAGAACTTTTGAATAAAGAGAAAATATCAAAGTCATTATGGACCATTGTGTCCTGTTAGGAAATTGTCTAGTAAAAGCTTTCAACTTTTGAGCTCATTAGAGCTAATAGTTACAAAATACTTCCTCTTACATCTTCCTGGATGCTTCACTGTTAGCTCTTTTCAAAGGAATGGAACACTTTACTTTTTGGATTTGCAGACTATCAGGATAATGAAAATTAAGATATTTTGAACCAATAATAAAAGGATGTTATCTCAAATTTTTTGACGTGTGGATGACCCTGCTACATATTCTACCACATAGAGCAACAGTGACCCTCCTGTTATGTAGGAGTGCAGCTAACCATGATCTCTTGCAGAATATTCACCCTGTGTTGGTGGGAGTGGAGCTGGCTTTGTTGAATGAACGTTGGTCAGTAAGTTTCTCATGATTTGTGGGATTTACTCCAGGGAAAATGTTGCCACTGCAGAGGAACATAAAAGCTTCCTTTTCCTCAGAAACAGCAACCACCGAAACAGCAAGAAATCAGCTCTGATTCCATTTGTCATGTTAGCTGCCAGAAAACGAGATGAAATTCAAGTTCCAAGTTCTCTGCCTTTTTCAGTGGCCTGTTAGCTTTATTATAGAATTCAGATACTTTTGAATATGTGCAGGCATCACTGGGCTGGCTGCTTAAGGTCGCCTGGAGGGCGGGGCTTGCCTTCCTGCTGTGGGATCTGTGCACACCACAGGCCACTGGTCAGCTCCACAGGCTGGCCCCCAGTGAGTGGAATTCTGTAAGAAAGTCCTGGTGATTCTAATCGCCTGCCTTCTAGGTGGAGCCCAAACAAGCCGTGATCTGTGCCACGTTTCTGCTTTCTGCTTTACCTAATAAACCCAGGTGGGATCTGAATTTTTAAAACAAGAAGGCAATTTATCTCCACGGAAGGAAATGAAAATGATTTTCAGAACTTTCCAATTCATGCCTTCCTGTGATTAAGTGCTTTACAGAGTCTTAAAAACACCTGTGGGGGTGAATGGGAGTAGGGTGCATATGTTGAAGCCATGACTGCCTCGTCCTATTTGCTGAATTTCACAATCAAGCAGCCACGGCAGAGCACAGTCCTTCCCTGGTTTTTACCCAGGAGCTGTTTGAAGTACTTTCAGGGGAAATCAAAGGTGATCACAAACAACAAAATACACAGATTTATAGGCCTGGTGTTTCCCAATATTCTGCAGCGTTGGTCCCTATTAAGACGGGTTCTTGGTCCACTATGGGACTCACAGCTGGCCAGCTGGCCAGTGCCTTTCTTTTTCTCTCTTTTTTTCTTTTTTTCTTTTTTTACTGGCAATTGTTAGTAATTGCCTCCTTTTACTAATTTTGTACCTTACAGTTACTTGCTTAGTTTGCGAGGAACTGCAGTTTATGGACTCATTAATGTATCTGCTCAGCCACAGACTCCCACTCCCCTCGCCCCACTTCCAATTCTGACCTGAGAACCACCCCTTTCCTCTAAACATGCACACAGCGCAAGCCCTTCCCCTGTGGGGAGCAGGGCAGGCGGTTACCCCAGTACTTACAGGCACTTCCCTCCTCTGGCGAGCTGTGGGAAGCAACCTGCTCACCCAGTTTCCAAGCATTTCAGGGAAGAAGGGAATTTCAGATTCCCAATTTATATGACAGTGAAGTCAGGATAACGACTCTCTCTCTCTCTCTCTCTCTGAGTGTTAATTATTCATTGAAAAGCTTTTTAAAGACACAGTTCAATATTTTGTTCGTGACTCACTGCTAATAAAATTATAAGTCAGGAGTCTCGATTACTTATAATGGCACTTAACATTCGTTTTATTCCCAAATCACATTTAAAGGGATATAAGCAGGTTTTTGGAAATGTTAAGCACATGTGTCAAACACAAGGCCCGCGGGCCAAATCTGTCCCGCCAGACCTTGCAATGTGGCCCGCACCGCGCTGTCATCACTGCACTCCGTTGCGTTTCCATCACAGTGACAGTTTATGACTGTTCAGTAAACCATTCGGCCCGCGATTTAGGCTGGATTTTAGATTTTGGCCCCTTCTCTGATTGAGTTCGACACCCCTATGTTAAAATGAGGTATTCTGTGTGCTTCAGCTACCATCACTACCCGCCATTAAGAGGCCTTTTCCAATCATTATTGCTGTACGTGTGCCAAATTAATGTTGACCTATCCACTTTCTTCTTCCTTTTTGTTGTGAAAAGAACACTTAACCTGAGGTCCGGTTTCCTCGCAGGTTTCTGACTATGCGTTTGTTACCTGTAGGTACAGTGTTGTCTGTACAGCTGAGCTACAGAATTTAGTCGTCTCCTGTAAATGAAACTCTATACCCATTTATGCCAGCTCTCCGCTTCCACCACTACCCAGCCCCTGGCAACCATAAACGTTTTTATGAGTTTTTATTTCTATGAGTTTGACTTTTTTAGATACTTTCTCACCTTGATATGTGCACAAGGTTAGGCAAGGATAGCACATAGAATTATTTTGAAACAAAAGGATGTTGGGTTTGAACTTTGAAGCTGACAATTGGCAGCACTTGCCTATTACTACTGTTTTCCTGTCCTGGTTATCCCCCTTCTGCACCCTCCCGCCTCCCATCCCTCCCGTCGTGCTGAGCTTGTAGACCTGAGAGAGACGAAGCAGCCAGCTTTGGTGAGCGGACTTGGACTTCAATCACGCTGCATCTCCCGGTTCAGAAGGCCATGGCCACCCATGAGCTGCTCTCCAACCCACCTGCCTAATCAAAGTGCACACATTTAAAACTCATCCAATCAAGTAAGATAACATTTGGAGCATGTGCTTGTTGGGATTCAGACTGTAGCAATATCAAAATTTGCTCGCAGTGCGTCTGGGATGCTAAGAAGCGAGAGAGGTAGGAGTGAGCCAGCATTGGAAAGAAAGTCTTTCCCACGGAAAGCCTAGAGGCTCTGAGGTCAATGATTCTTTCAGGATTGACTCCTGTTTGTAAAAATATGATTCAGGATCTGTTGAATTTACTCCATCATATTCCCTGAAAGGAAAACATGAGCGTATAAGGCATACATCCTTTTCCGTTATCACTTGTATTATGTAAAATGAAGTTTCTTCATTCTTTCAACATGGTTTTTTCTTTTACTTACAACCAGAAACATTTGGCTAATAATCTGTGTGTTTTTTTAATATATTTTATTGATTTTTTACAGAGAGGAGGGAGAGAGATAGAGAGCCAGAAACGTCGATGAGAGAGAAACATCGACCAGCCGCTTCCTACACATCCCCCACCAGGGATGTGCCCACAGCCAATGTACATGCCCTTGACCGGAATCGAACCCGGGACCTCTCAGTCCACAGACCGACACTCCACCACTGAGCCAAACTGGTTTCGGCAAATAATAATCTGTGTTTTGTTGCTTAAGCCCACACTTGCATAAAATACAAGAAACAAAGACCAAGTGTTAGAATGAGGATAATTTTACAACCAAGTCTGGAAGAAACTCTCACGTCGGAGCACATCCCTTGCAGCCTAAAATTTTAACAAAGAAAGAGCCTGCCTCAAACTCAAAGCCATATGCAGACAATGACATTTAACTAGAATTTAATACTATCATTTTGCTTTAGTTGAATTTACTTTTACCGTTTTATTCTATTAATGGCAAATTATACTATTTTTCTATATATGGTAATGCCAAAATTTCCACCTTTTAAGTAAAAAAATGATTTCAGTTAAAGGTAAATGTTGAGTAAATATTAGTGCAGCTGGGACATGAATATGGTGAACATTATGAAGGTGACACAGGAATAGCTGAAATTTGTAGCCTAGGTGTTTGATAAGCCGGGGGTAGAGAGGACTCAGAGCCCTACACATGACCTCTGGGCGGAAGGTGGCTTGTTGTGCACTGGGATCTTTTATATTTCATCTCAGATGGGTTTTCCAAGATCAGTTAGCTCCAAATATGACATTCTCAGTGTATCCACAGCAATTGCACAGCTCCATCCTTATCCTGATCTTACTAGATCAGCTACTCCCTAGTACTCCAAAGAATTGGAGGGTCATGTTCTTGTTCGGAACATTATAATTATTATTATTATTATTATTATTATTACCTTTAGCACTTTCCCTGGCCACACTCTTTTACCCTCCACTCAGCTCAAACACTTATTAATTTCAGGTTTAATTAACTCTCATCTCTTTAGAAAGAATCTTAACAGTGTTCCTCCGCTCTAACCCTACCTACCAAAGTCCTCTCCATCCTTCCTTCAGGGACCATCTCAAAAGCCAGTTTCCCCATGAAGACTTCCCAAAGCTCACTGCAGTCAGGATTCCTCTCCTGGTCACACTCTTCAAAGGTTGTAATAGCAGTATGTTTCACAAACTGCCCTGAAGATCCAACAGATAGGAAACAGAGTGAGGATGAGGACTTTGTCATGATTATCTTCATCTTGTTAGTAAACACCCTTAAAATGTTTAAATTGCATTGCACCATTATCAAGTCACAAATATAAATTACTTTGAAATAATCTTGTAATTATTATTTAAAGTGCTCTTTCGTCCTTTTTGTAATTATGTCGACTTTTCTCATTATTTTTTTTCTCCAGAAATGGGTTAAAGAATCTCTGTAGTGGGAAAATCTTGAGGCCTTATATAATAGTGAAAGGATGTCAATTTAACTCTCCAAGGGACATTTTGGATTTGGGGAGACATTGAGAAAAGATTGTGTTATCTTCTTTAGCAACTCATTTTCATTTTTTGCATCTTTTATTCATAGGAAGTTATTCCTCCCATTGAACCTTAACCACTCCAAGCTTCAGTTTAATTTGTTTATCATTTAAGTCTCATCGTCTCCATGAGAAACAGCTGGTCACCATCCATTTCATTTGTTCCCACCACAGTCAAAAGCCAGCCAACTAAAAATCCTTTGGAAAGCTCAGGCAAGTTTTCCTTTCTAATGAAGAGCCAGAAGGCATCCCACTCAGGCTGGGTAAGTTACTAAGTTTTTCAATGATGAGCCCAGTGAACTCTTGTAAACAGAGAGTTCCTAAATTGCTGTTGAGAGGACAGTATTTCTGAGAGGAGAAATTAAAAGGACACTCTTATAAGGGATTTGAGGAAGGAAATGGATCAATGTTAGTTTGTAGAAAATAATGTGCCAAATTATGACTTCAGAGGAAGGTCTGCAGGACACTAATATTATGTGAAAAAAAACAGATGTTGAGAGACTTCATAAAGTTTACATTCTCGTGACCCCAGACGTGATGTGGTCCAAGTACTCAGCTGAGGTTTGGCCAAAGAAGCCAAGGGTCCAACTGAGACTTAACTTGGGGTGTGCGTTGTCCCTGGGCACCCTGCCCACAGGACGGACTCCCACAGTGATGACCTTATAATGAGGAAAAACTGCATGCAAATTAGTAAAGAGTAATTGGAGGCGGAGCCTCCCGTAGCCTGCTGTGGAGAGATTGTGGGAGGAGTTGGGGTGGAGTTAGAGGAGATACAGTGTGAGGTCAGAAGAACAGGATGCTGAGGAGGTCAAGAGCTTGAAGAAAGCACTGGCTGCTGCTCTCACTAGCGTGGGAACAGGGTAGACAATAAAGCACAAGCCCAGCCTCTCTCTCTCCTAACCATGGGCCTCACTGACTACTGACAGTATCACCGAAAGGGGCCTGGGGCCCACTGGGATCTCATTGGGGTTTACTGCCACTGCATGTTTACAGCTCAGGTCACGTGGCCTGCCCAAGAGAGGCAGAACTTCCAGAGAGAGAGAGAAAGAGAGAGAGAGAAGGGAGTAGAAATGAGAGTCAATGCATACCAGCAATAAAAAGGTATCCTGATAAGAGGAAATAAGAATGTGATCTATTATTTGTTGCTTGACAAAGTTATAGACTTAAACAGACTTCACAAACATATTGAGCTGATTTTTCTTACTTGCTTCAGATTTTACCTAAGCATTGCAGGTAAACAATTAGTGCATGTTTATGCAATATCCTAAGATATTTAGGAGGTGCTTTTTTTTTTTTTCTTTAATGTATTTTATTGATTTTTTTACAGTGAGGAAGAGAGAGAGATAGTTAGAAACATCTATCACCTGCCTCCTGCACACCTCCCACTGGGGATGTGCCCACAACCAAGGTACATGCCTTTGACCGGAATCCAACCTGGGACCCTTCAGTCCACAGGCTGACACTCTATCCACTAGCCAAACCGGTTTTGGCTTTATGAGCTGCTTCTTATTAGAAGGTAAGAGACGTGAAGTTCTCAGAGCAATGCCTGGCACACAGACCCCGGCAGATTAGGCCGAGGTCTCGGCTGCTCTCACGGAAGGCAGTGCTCTGGGCTGGGGAGTGGGGTAAGGTGGCGGGCAAAGGCATGGGCTGGCGCGTGGAGGTTAAATCTCAGGGCGCCACGGAAGGCAGTTGTGTAACTTCTCTAGGCATGCACTTTACTCTGAGTGCCTAAGCCCTGAGCTTGGCACCCACCCAAGCTCCCTCCTCCCCCACCTGACAGGCAGAGGCTTTCCTAAGCAGGAGGTCGCAGGCTGCATTTGTTCTCATCTCTTCCTCAGCAACATGCCCCTTCCCCCAACACATACACATGTGCACACACAGACACACACAGAGACACACATACACGCACTGCACACACATATATACACAGACACACACACACATGCACAGACGCACACAGTCACACACATAAGCACACGGGGACACACAGGAACGCACACACAGACATACAGACACACACAAACAGACACACATACAGACCTCCATGCTATTGTTAATTATGACTTTGGGATGGTAACATTTTCTATCTAGAATGCTATCCGAGGTTTTTCAGTACGTAAATATGATGGGTAGGGATAAAAAGTGCTAAAACGTTTTAGGTAGTGCTTCAAAGACTAATTTTCACATGTACTTTTGTTTCTCAAGAGATAGACCACACTCCCATGGACCCCAGTTTTTCCGGGAAAGCAGAGGTTATAGGCTTTAGAAAGGCAGGGAGTTTGTGGCTTTAAACTTCAGTGGCAGCGCACCCAGTGGCAGCAGTGGCAGCGCACCCAGTGGGAGCAGTGGCAGCGCACCCAGTGGCAGCAGTGGCAGCAGTGGCAGAGCACCCAGTGGCAGCACTGGCAGCAGTGGCAGAGCACCCAGTGGGAGCAGTGGCGGCAGTGGCAGCGCACCCAGTGGCAGCACTGGCAGCAGTGGCAGAGCACCCAGTGGCAGCAGTGGCAGCAGTGGCAGCAGTGGCAGCAGTGGGAGCAGTGGCAGCAGTGGCAGCAGTGGCAGCGCACCCAGTGGCAGCACTGGCAGCAGTGGCAGCAGTGGCAGCAGTGGCAGCAGTGGCAGAGCACCCAGTGGCAGCACTGGCAGCAGTGGCAGCAGTGGCAGCGCACCCAGTGGCAGCACTGGCAGCAGTGGCAGCAGTGGCAGCGCACCCAGACAGGAAACACCCGCCACAGTCGTGCTGGGACCCTGCAGCAGCAGAGCTCTGGCTGCGCCTCAGTGGGATGACCATTGAGCACAAACGAACAAAACTGGGAGAGCAGATCCCTGCCTCGGGGTTAAATTGGAGTCAACCTGCACAGTGTGGTTCTGCAGCCAGACTCTGATTTAAAACACTCTGCAAAATACTAGTCTTCCTGCTTTAATTATGGCGAAATAACATGCACTCCACACTACAGCTCTCACCTGAGCTGTATTATTTATATGTATGTATATTGATTTCAGAGAGGAAGAGAGAGGGACAAAGAGATAGAAACATAAATGATGAAAGAGAGTCATTGATTGGCTGCCTCCTGCAGGAATCGAACCTGTGACCTCCTGGTTCACAGGTCAGCGCTCAGCCATGAGCCCAGCGGGCGGGCTGAGCTGTGGGGTGCTGCTGCAGCCAGCACCCTCTGTGCCCGAGGAGTGCCGCCCCATAGAGACGGGTTTCCATCCCTTCAGGCCACAGGTTCACTGGGGACCTGCCGAGAGGAGACTTACTTGCTAGGGAGAGAAGCAGCCAGGGCCGCTCCTAGTGACTAGCCCTGCCCATCACTGTGCGGGTCCCTTGCTCAGAAGCAACAGTGAATGAATTTCCAGCAGCAACGACTTCTGTGAGCCTCGAGGGGTTTGTGCTATGAACAGCATCCTCAGACCTGGAAGTGATCTTGAGGAAGGCCCAGAGCTGTGCTTGCTACACAATGTCAAGTCTAGCGGCTCCCTGGAGGGCGGTTTTGCTCACCCCAGAGTCACACTATCTGCAGACATTTCCCCCCGGCTTTGTGGAGGCTCGTGGCGCCAGGTGGGCGGAGGCCAGGGATACTGCCCAGCCGAGAGTTTCCTGTGTGGGTGGTTCACGGTCACTCCAATGCAGATGTTATGTGATGCCATGATGCCATCCCTTCCATTGTTGCCTGGTCTCCCTCAGTCCCAACCTTCTGACACTGCACTGTTGTTGGAAAAGTTGAATGGAAATGGAAATGGATTTTTTAATTTTTATTATCAGCAGTAGGAGATTATTGAGTTGCTGCTGAGATATCACTATTACTCATTTAACTCTGTTATTTGATGTATTTTAATATATGGAAAAGATTAAAGTTATGGCACATTTTGTTATTGTTGACTCTATTACAGATGCCCCTCCCATCCCCCCTGTCCCTCATAGGCCTTCATCACACTACTATCTGTGTCCATGGGCTATGCATATATAGTCTTTGATCTGTTCTAGCCCTCCCCCGACCCATTTCCCCTCTGAGATCTGATGTCTGTTCCATATACTCATGTCTCTGGTCTTATTTTGTTCATTAGTTTGTTCTTTAGATTCCACCTATAAGTGTGAGCAAACAGGACATGCAGATGGCCAATAGACCTATGAAAAAAATGCTCAAGGTCAATAATCATCAGGGATGATTATTGCAAACCAAAACAACAATGAGGTATCACCTTACATTGCTCAGAACGGCAACGATCAATAAATCAATAAACAAGTGCTGGTGAGGATGTGGAGAAAAGGGATCCCTAGTACACTGCTGGTGGGAATGCAGTCTGGTGCAGCCACTGTGGAAGACAGTGTGGAGCTTCCTCAAAAAACTGAAAATGGAGCTGCCTTTTGACCCAGTAATCCCACTCCTAGGAATGTATCCTAGGAAACCAGAAACACCGATCAGAAAGGATATATGCACCCCTATGTTCATAGCAGCACAATTTACATTGGCTAAGATCTGGAAACAGCCCAAGTGCCCATCAGCTTATGAGTGGATTAAAAAACTGTGGCACATCTACACAACTTAAAAAAGAAAGAACTTTTACTATTTGCAACAGCATAGATGGATCTGGAGAGCATTATGCTAAGCAAAATAAGCCAGTCAGAAAGATAAGTATCACATGATCTCACTCATCTGTGAAATATAATGGACAACATAAACTAATGAACAAGCCCTAACCGGTTTTGCTCAGTGGATAGAGTGTCGGCTTGCGGAGTGAAAGGTCCCAGGTTCAATTCCAGTCAAGGGCATGTACCTTGGTTGGTCAAGGGCATGTACCTTGGTAGGAGGTGTGCAGAAGGCAGCTGATTCATGTTTCCCTCTCATTGATGTTTCCAACTCTATCTCTTTCCCTTCCTCTCTGTAAAAAATCAATAAAATATATTTTTTTAAAATAAACTGATGAACGAAAATAGATCCAGAGACATTAGAAGAATTGAACAGACCGTCAAATCTCAAAGGAAAAGCAAGGGAAAGTGGGTGGGAAGACAGAGGGGGCAGGGGGAGCACGTGGGAAAGAGATAAGAGATCAACCAAAATATTTGTATGCATATAAGCATAACCAATGAACACAGAAATCAGAAATGTGCGTGTGTGTTGGGCGAGGGGGAGGTCGGGGTGAAGGCCGGGGCTGGTGGGCATGGAAGAGGACAATAAGGGGGAAAGGAGACATATGTAATACTTTCAACAATAAAGAATTTTTTTTAAATTAAAAATTTAAAAAAAATTGTTTTCAGTGGTGGTGGTGTTTCGTGTTATTTTTTTGAATTGGAAAAAAAATCCTACTTGGACTTTTAGCAAAAGAAAATACATCTTTGCCCTCACTGGTTTGGCTCAGTGGATAGAGCATCGATCTGCAGACTGAAGGGTCCCAGTTTCGATTCCAGTGAGGGGCATGTACCTTGGTTGTGGTCAGTCCCCAGTAGGGGGTGTGCAGGAGGCAGCTCTTTGATGTTTCTAACTGTCTATCCCTCTCCCTACCTCTCTGTAAAAAAATCAATAAAATATGTTTTTTTAAAAAGAAAACACATCTTTCATCATTTTGGAAATTACTGCCTACTGACTACTGCCTCCTCTTCTGTCTTTCTGGAATTCCATTGAGGCCAAAAGTTGGGATGTGTGGATATTGACTATAATACAGGCAGCACCCGGCCATGTGCTAATATGTCACAATATCAGAAGAGGTGTTAACTTTTATCTTTTTTTCAGGTTTGCTACCTTTTACTGAGTCCTATGAGAGCATTTTGTCTTGATCATAAGTTCATTAATTCATTTCTTCAGTTATCTGATTCTTCAGAAATTATTCTTCACAAAAATCAGTAAATCACAATATAAATGTCACTGGCTTATTCAAAGATACTCTAAGACTATATAATATAAATCCAGCTACAAGCTGTTTATAAGAAAGATATTTATTTTAAAATAATTTTGGAAGTTTGAAAATTAAGGGATCAAACAAATATCAGAAGCTATGGGAATAGAAAATTATAATCACCATTTATTTTTATTTCATTCTTGATTAAATGGCAATTTAGTGAAGAACCTTGAAAGTAAGGGAGACCATTAGCAGATGCCATAACAATGAATGCAAATTGCTGAACTAGCCATTACCTCCAGTGATATGAATAAATGTAAAAACTGAAAATAACTTCAAAGGTTACTCTAAGGGCACTAAGAAAATTAGCATTATCCAACTTAAGGTGAAGATCCTTTCTTGTCGGTTTATGCTTGTTGTATGTGTTGCCGACGTAAAATTGAGTTTCTGCCTAAGTCTGTCTACAACAAGCAAAGGGGTTTCTGATTCTGTAGAACAGGTTGTTCTAATCATCCCTTGAGACCATGAAGCGCTAGGGTGGTCTGCTGTAAGATCAGACTTGCTGGAAAATTTATCATGGAAAACATGTTTGCTCAATCTTGGGATAAACAGGCCACTACTGGTATCTTGTGTTGCTGTTAGGATTACCTCGACCATTATGTCAAAGATAGGGCGGACATTGTCAGTATTGCAAATATACATCAAAGTGGTACTTTTTTTTCAAACAGCTAAAGTAAATAAGTACCTTTTAAAAAATAAGTATAAAGACATTTTTACAAGTAAGTAAGGAACAGGTTAACTTTTAAAATATTTTATTAATTTATAAATTTAAATAAATAACACATACTTAAAGGTCCCCTTGATGAGTTTCACATGCAGCCACACCGAGGTTTGGCTTGAGCCTCAGTACTGTGGATGCCAAGAAAGCAAATGCCTATTTCAGTGCCATTTATTATTTTACCCCAGGTGTGAAATTGTTATGTGTAAAGTGAGAACTGAGATGCAGTGGAAATTCAGAGGCTATCTTATTATCTTGAAAGCTCATTTTGTTGTTCTAATGCTACATTCCGAGATCCAACATCTCATGATAATTTTTTTTCTCAAGTAAGCATATTAGAAATAAAAAATGCAAGTAAGGCCCTGACTGGTTTGGCTCAGTGGATAGACCATCAGCCTGCGGACTAAAGGGTCTCAGGTTTGATTCTGGTCAAGGGCATGTACCTTGATTGGGGGCACATCCCCAGTGTCCAGGGGGAGGGGATGCAGGAGCAGCTGATCGATGTTTCTAACTCTCTATCCCTATTCCTTCCTTTCTGAAAAAAAAAAAAAAAAAAAAAAAAAAAAAAAAAAAAAAAAAAAAAGTCAATAATATATATATTAAAATATTTTTTTTAAATGTAAGTAAGGGTTACAAGCAGAAATCTGTCTATAGACTTTGTGGGGTTGCCTCACTGAGATGCACCATTACCACTGACCAGACCTCCAAGTCCATGAGTTGAAGAGAAGTTCTCATTTCAGCTGCTATTCAGGAAGAAGGCAGAATTAATAGTGCAGGGGCAATTGCACCGTTAGCAGATATGTCCAGATCCGGCCCAAAGAGTCTTATTCTTACACTAACTTCCTGTGGGAGAATAGAACTGTTTGGTATTTAAAGTGCCCAGTATAATTTCCCATAGCTGCTCACAGTGCTGAGAAAGAATTGTCTCCGCACTGGAGCATCTAACTTGTAAATTGTGACCAATACATTTTTATAATGAAACTGTAATTATAGCAACAATTCAAATCTGTCTCCATGTACTTAGATCCCAGAAGGCCATTGCGTGATGGTGATATTTTGCTTCAGCCTTGAGCTTAGCCACCTATGGGTTTTTCACAGTCAGCCATTTGGCATGTGGCCAAAATGTGGGGTTTGGACATCCCTCGTTTCCTGTGTTCTCTTCTTGTATTTTTAATGCAAATACAAGCAAATTCTTGATTATATTCTTATTTTTCCCTTTAATATATTAGCTTCAAAATAGAAAGTCAAATGCTAACTAAAAAAAAATTATTGTAGAATATTAGGCCAGATATTGTATATTTCAATGAAAAGCCTTATAAGAGAGAAAACAAAAAGACATTTTATATTGGCAAGAGGCATTATTAACCAATTCGTGAAAATAGCCATGAATTGGCTAACAATATGGCTTCAAAGTAAAAGTTGACAAAGCTACAAGCAATGACAGATTCACAGTCCTACCATGAGACTCTCACATACCTCTCTCAGAAAAGACAGAGGAAGTAAACAAAGTATAAATAATAAAACAGAGAATGTTGGATGATCCACCTGCCAAACTCGCTCTAGTATCGAATAGATATGCAAAGAGAAAACACTGTACTCAACAAAGAAAGACAGCACATTCTTTTCAAGTATGCTTGGAGCAGTCCCCCAATTGTCCATGTATTGATGAAGGAAATAACAAACCCAGCGGCCACATTTACCGACCCCACGGCAATACAATCAGAAATCAGTAACAAAAGCATATTCAGAAAATCCAACTCTGTAAATTAAAAAACTAAACATACTTCTAAATAATGGCTGAAAAAAGAAGTCAAAATGAAAAACTAAAATGATTCAGTACAGAATAAAACTAAAAGCTCTAACTATAAAAGGTAATAAAATAAATGAACTAAACTTTCAACTCAAATATATGGCCTTGGCCAGTGTTCTCAGTGGTTAGAGTGTTGGCCCATTCACCAAAGGGTCTCAGGTTTGATTCTCAGTCAAGGGCACATACCTGAGTTCCAAGTTCAATCCCCAGCCCAGTCAGGGTACATGCAGGAGGCAACCAATCACTGTTTCTCTCTCTTTCTCTCCCTCCCTCCTTCCACTCTATCTAAAAATTTATGGAAAAAATGCCGAAACCAGTTTGGCTCAGCGGTAGAGCGTCGGTCTGCGGACTGAAAGGTCCCAGGTTCGATTCCCGTCAAGGGCATGTACATTGGTTGCGGGCACATCCCTGGTAGGGGGTGTGCAAGAGGCAGCTGGTCGACGTTTCTAGCTCTCTATTTCTCTCCCTTCCTCTCTGTGAAAAGATATATTTAAAAAATAATAATAAATAAAAATAAATTTTAAAAATTAATGGGAAAAATATCCTTGAGATTAACAACAACAGAAAATTCAAACATATGCAAAAAGTAAGAACTTAATGAAACAAAACAAAAGGTTAATCAATAATTAAAATAAATAAAACAGAAATAACACTAGGACAAAAGAAGTAACCACAGCCGAAACCGGTTTGGCTCAATGGATAGAGCTTCGGCTTGGGGACTGAAGGGACCCGGGTTTGATTCCGGTCTGGGGCATGTGCCTTGGTTGAGGGCATATCCCCAGTAGGGGGTGTGCAGGAGGCAGCTGATTGATGACTCTCTCTCATTGATGTTTCTGGCTCTCTATCTCTCTCCCTTCCTCTCTGTACAAAATCAATAAAAAAATAAATAAAATTTTTTAAAAAAAGAAGTAACCACAGATACAGGGGAAATTTTAAGTTCTAAGTCTTAGAATCTAAGACTATAATCATATTATTTAATTACTTTTTGCTAATAACTTTGAAAATCTAAATAAAAAGTTCCTACCATTTTGTAGGAAAATGTACATTTCTAAGATTGGCTCAAGAAGGTGCAGAAAAGTGAGTGTTAGAAACTGGTTGACTGCCTCCCTGCTCTGCCCTCCCACCAATGGCTCCAGGACTGTTGGTAGGTCACTCTCACCAGGCCAAGCCTCGAGGGAACAGTCAGTTCTTTTTATCTAGCTGTTGAGGTCAATGTGGGAAGCCACATAATTCATTTTATGAGGCATACCCCTGCTCAAAACAGACCTCAAAGAAACAATAAGCAAATATCTTATGTGGATATAAATATAAAAATATGTAAAATATTAATAAACTAAACCATAGAAAGCATAAAAAATGGGATTAGTGTCTCTTGAAAATAAGGCAAGTAGGTTTGTCCCAGGAATGCTAATAAGTTTCAGCATTTGACAAGATTTGAACCAATGTAACTCATTTCAGCAGAGATTAAAGGAGGAATTCATATAAACTTCTCAAGAGAAGTCAAAGAAGCTTTTGATTAAATTCAACAGCCATTTATGAACTCTTATAAAACCAGAAAACAACCTTGATAAAAGTTAGCTGCTGAAACCCCACAGTGACGCCATACTTAGCGGGGACGGGGCTGAGACTGGGAGAGACAGCTAAGCAGGCACAGGCACAGCGTGCGCGGGGCACCAACAACTCAATAACAAAAGAAATAGCACGACTGCAGATGGAGGCAGAGGACTATGTGCCGGCACAGGTGCCTTCATGTGTTGTTGTTTTTCAATGATAATCCCCCCAGAGCATTTATTTTCTTAAATATTGAAAATTAAAAAGCAGATGTATTAAAACTCAATATTATTTTAAATTTAAACATTTCATTTACAACAAAACCAGAATTTTACAAATTTACTTTCTTTGTTTTAATGGAAGTGAACACATTATCAAAATCTGTTTCTTTGCTTCTCTTTTTTTCAGTTGATAACATGATCATTTTTAGAATTTTTCTTGGCCAAGTGATGATCTTAAATAAACCCCATTAGGGGGTTATTTAAAAAACTGGATACAGTACTTCTAAATTAATAAAAGGGGGGAAATGTCCAAGAAAAATTGAATAATTATTGTGAATTCAGAAAAGAAGGAAAGAAAGAGAAAACTTGAAGAGGCATCAATAAGATGACAACAATCTGATTATACATATTAATTATATAATAACTGTAAAGTGGCTAATTTCTTGATTAACAAAGATTGTTAGACTAAGAAAGATATCCTGTGTGTGCTACTTGCAAAAAGACATGTTTATAACTAAGAGACCCCTAAACTTTGTCAATTGATTGACAAAGAATATCAATAAATATAGACAAAAAGAGAACAGGGTAGCAGAGATAAGTTAGAAAAAGTAGAGTTCAAAGGAAAATGCACTAACTGGGAAAATGCAGTAGAATTCAGCTGGCGTAGAAGTGAATTTTACAGCAACACCTTGACTTAGCTGATATAGTTGAACTCTACAGAGGGTTTATGCTCGACTCCAATGCCCATGAAACATGTACACAGTCACAAATACGGGGGAAAGGAGACATAGTAATACTTTCAACAAGAAAGAATTTAAATAAAGGTAAATAAATAAATAAATAAATAGTCACAAAGAAAAGTTCAATAAATTTGCAATCCAAACAGGCCATGCTCCCTTATCTATGTAATAAAATGAGAAGTTTACTATAAAAAATGAGCGAGTACGGAAGACGGGGAATTTAAGAATTCTGCACTCTGCTGAGTAACTCTTGGACTAGAGGGGGGAACCAACACTGAACACAAACTTGCCCCCGGGTGCTGTGTGCCAAGCACTCCCCTGCGCACTGGGGACAAAGCCATGGAGTTAGAGCTGCTCAGAAAAGCAAGCAATCAGCAAATAAATCAGGAAGTGTTTGTACTGGAAGGTGAATGAAGGGAACTCAGTGATGAAACATAAAAATAGACTGGGCTACCGAAACCGGTTTGGCTCAGTGAATAGAGCATCAGCCTGTGGACTGAAAGGTCCCGGGTTCGATTCCGGTCAAGGGCATGGATCTTGGTTGCAGGCACATCCCCAGTAGGGGGTGTGCAAGAGGCAGCTGATCGATGATTCTCTCTCATCAATGTTTCTAACTCTCTATCCTTCTCTCTTCCTCTCTGTAAAAAATCAATAAAAAATATATTTTTTAAAAAATAGACTGGGCTGGTAGTCAAGAGGCCTCTCTGAGGGTAGGAGGCACCACGCAAACTGGCGGGCAGCCTGGTCAAAAGAAGGAACAGCTTATGCACACCCTGCGAGGGAACCAGTGGTTGTGTGGGAACCAGTGGCTGAATGGGGACCAGTGGCTGTGTGGGGACCAGTGGTTGTGTGGGGATCAGTGGCTGAGTGGGGACCAGTGGCTGAGTGGGGACCAGTGGCTGCACGGGAACCAGTGGCTGAGTGGGGACCAGTGGCTGAGTGGGGACCAGTGGCTGCACGGAGACCAGTAGCTGAGTGGGGACCAGTGGCTGAGTGGGGACCAGTGGCTGTGAGGGGACCAGTGGCTGAGTGGGGACCAGTGGCTGAGTGGGGACCAGTGACTGAGTGGGAACCAGTGGCTATGAGGGAACCAGTGGCTGAGTGGGGACCAGTGGCTATGAGGGGACCAGTGGCTGCACGGGGACCAGTGGCTGAGTGGGGACCAGTGACCAGTGGCTGAGTGGGGACCAGTGGCTATGAAGGAACCAGTGGCTGCACGGGGACCAGTGGCTGAGTGGGGACCAGTGTCGTGTGTGTCTAGGGCAGATGGCTGGAGAGGAGACAAAGGGCACGTCACAGCCTCTTGCCAGAGCTCAGCTTTTACTGTAAATGTGACTGGTAGCTCTTGATGATTGTTGAGGTGTGGGGAGTAATGTGATATGATTTATATTTTTAAAGAACTCTGCTGGTGTGAAAACAAACCTGAAGCTAAAGCAGCTGGGGAGAGAGCGGGAGAAGAAGAGGGGAGAGAAAGAATGAAAAGAGACGGTGCTGTTATTTAGGACACTTTGGAATTTTAAATAGCTCAGGATGAGACTGTCTTCATTCAAGATGCAGGGATGATTATGAAAGGCCGCGGGGTGTGCCTCAGGTATCGCTCAAGAAGATAGAGCTGATAGAGTGGGTTTGAAAGTAAAGAAGAAAAAGAAACCATTTAGCTAGAGAGCGAGAACTAAGCTTTGTCACTTCAGCTATTGGAGAGCAGGAAGGTGGACAGGGGTCAGCTGAGAAGAGCTGAGGAGGAGGAAGTTGGGAGAACTGGTATCTGGAGGCAGTGAAGGCCAGTTTCAGAATGGACGAGAGTGATAGGCTTCTGCTTCATCACGTAAGGTGAGGGTGAAAAATAGTGGCCCCTGGGTATGACTGGATGAACATCACTGGTGATTTTGATAGGGATGGTTTCAGTATAATATAGCTAAATGCCTGGAAAAATAGAATGGAGGACTTGGAAACAGTAAACATGGACAACTACTTAGCAAATATTGCTAAATGAGAGCATAAAAATGGTGAGGTCGCTCAGAGTGCTATATTACAAAGGAACTGTGGGCTGTGAGGCTGCAGTGAGCACTGGGGTGGGTCTCAGCCCATCCTCGGTGTCCTGACCCAGCCCAGACCCTCCCCTCCCACCACGGCTCCCCAGTCTCCTATCTCCCGCAGCCGGCTCCCACCACCGTCGCTCCCACCACCGTCGCTCCCACATGCTGGCAGTGCCAGCCCAGTTGGGGCCGCCACCAGCAGTGGGTGTAAGCAGGGCCAGGGCTGTCAGCAGGTGCAATGGAGGTTGCTGCCCCAATCACCCCTCAGAAGCAGGGGGAGGTGGAGAAGCCCTCAGGAACATTGAGGCCTGCATCCTCCATTCGCACCTGCTGACAGTGCTGAGCTATTAGAACATGGTGGGCAGCGGTACAAGCAGGGCAGGCAGCAGCAGTTGGTACAAGCACTGGGCAGGATTACGGTGCATGGGAGCGAAGAATTTTCAGTGACCACAGAGACCCACCCTGATGACGGTGACCAGGACCCTGCATTTGTCTGGAACCTCTCCCCCCTGTCACCTGTTCCACCATCCCACCACGGCCAATGCCCACCATGTTCCGCGCACTCCCAGTGATCAGCGCACTTCATAGCAACTGGTTATTTAATTGTTTGGTTGTTCCACCATTCAGTCTATTCACACCTTAGCCTTTTATTACATAGGATGGGAATACAGATGGGACAGAAATTGATAAAGTTATCTAAAAATCATGATCACTAGATTATAACATATCTAATTCTATGGGATTGGGGAAAGCAGAACCCAAAAGAAAATATTTTAGTATTTAAAAAAGAAAGAAAAATAAATAAATAAAAAATAAAAAAAATAAAAAAGAAAGAAAAAATAAACCAAAGGAAAAAAGCAAAGGTTTAACTAAAGATAAGTTTAGAAATCCTATATAATAAAAGCTTAATATGCTAAGTGTCTGGTTGTCCAGTCAGCCATTCAACCAATCAAAGCATAATCCTATCTAATAAAAGAGTAATATGCAAATTGACCATACCTCTGCTATATCCATAAGCCATGCCCACCAACCAATCAGGAGCAAGTATGCAAATTAACCCAACAAAGATGGCTGTAGCCATGGAGAGAGCAGGAGGCTTGGGTTTCTCCGGCAATGGAGGAAGCCAAGCTTTCCACACACCCTGGCTGGCCTAGGCCTCCACTCAAGACTACAAAGTTTCAATTATAGAAGATAAATAAATCCCAGATACCAGGGCCTTCCCTTGGGTTGCCGGGGGGTATGGCCAGCCTGAAAACCACCACAGGCCCCTCTCCCAGGCCGCCCCACATCCCAAGGAAACCCTCACCCTGATCTGAGACACCCTTCAGGGCAAACCAGCTGGCTCCCATCTGTGCACCAGGACTCTATCCTATCTAATAAAAGAAATATGCAAATTGACCATCACTCCAACACACAAGATGGCTGCCTCCATGTGGCAAAATATGACTGCCCCCAGGTGAACACAAAATGGCCACCACAAGATGGCCAGCAAGGAAGGGCAGTTGGAAGGGACCAGGTCTGCAAGGGAGAGCAATTGGGGGCAATCAAGCCTGCAGGGGAGGGCAGTTAGGGGTGACCAGGCTGTCAGAGGAGGAAAGTTGGAGGCAACCAGGCCTACAGGGAAGGCAGTTGGGGGTGACCAGGCCTGCAGGGGAGGGCAGTTAGGGGCAAACATGCTGGCAGGGGAGCAGTTAGGCATCAATCAGGCTGGCAGGGAAGGGGTTAGGGGGTGATCAGGCTGGCAGGCAGAAGCAGTTAGGGGTAATCTAGAAGGCAGGCAGGTGAGCAGTTGGGAGCCAACAGTCCTGGATTGTGAGAGGGATGTCCAACTGCCCTCAAGGTGTCCCAGATTGGAAAGGATGCAAGCTGGGCTGAGGGACATCCCTCCCCCAAGCACAATATTCATGCACCAGGCCTCTAGTATGCTAATGATATGCTTAAGCCATTCAACTGCTCACTATGATGTGCAATGACCACTAGGGGGCAGGTGCTCTGACTGATAGGTGAGCTTGCTGCTGGAGTCTGGCCAATCAGGACTGGGTGAAATGGGCAGGACATGTCCTGGAGCCCTCCTGTGGTCCCTCCCAGGCTGGCCAACCTCCTGCATCCCTCCCCAGCCCTGATTCTGCACCAGTGGGATCCCTCAGCCTGACCTGTTCCCTCTTGCAATCCAGGACCCTTCAGGGGATATCGAAGAGCCAGTTTCAGCCCAATAGCAGAATGACCAGTTGCTATGACACACACTGACCACCAGGGAGAAGATGCTCAATGCAGGAGCTGCCTCCTGGTAGTCAGTGCACTCCCACAGGAAGAGTATAACTCAGCAGAAGCCGGGCTCACAGCTGGAGAGTGCAGCAGTGGTGGTGGGAACCTCTCTTACCTCCACAGCAGTGCTAAGATATCTGACTGATGGCTTAGGCCTGCTCCCCACAGAGAACGTAGGCCGGACTAAGGACCTCCTCCCTCCCCTGCCCTTCTAGTGCATGAATTTCATGCACTGGGCCTCTAGTTAATTAATAAAAAAGAGTCAATAGATTAAATTTAAAAGCTGGTTCTTTAAAAAGACCAATAAAATAGAGAAGCAGTTTCTAAATTTCTGAAAAAGGGGGGAAAAGCAGACCATATTAGGCTTTTAAAATGGATAATCACAGATATAAAGGAAATTTTAAAAAATCACAGGCAAATAATAACAAATGCACATATCACCGTACGCAAGGGACTGTGGTGCTTTCCATGTATTAACTCATTTAAATCTCACAACAACCCTGTGAGATTAGCCCAGGATTACAAATGAAGTGAAGCAGGGAGAGGCTAAAGTCATCAGCCCAAGGTCACCACCTAGCTGGTAGAGATAAAGGGTGCAGGTCTGATAGCCCTGCTCCAAGGCCATGGTCTCTACAAGGCATAGCCTGGGTACATGTCAACAAATATGAAAATGCAGATCTCTCAGAAAAACTTGAATGCCTGAAGGTGATTAAAGAATTGGTAGAAAATCCCTAATGACCCATAGCTATGGAGGAAACTGAAAAGTTAATCCAAGACATAATGCTGTAAAGGTCCCAGGCTCAGATGGCTTTAGAGGTAATTCCTATGTTATTTCTAAGTTTTTGTTTTGTTTTGGTTTTTTGGGTTGTTGGTTTTTTTTTCTGATTGATGGATTTAAGAGAGAGAGAGAGAGAGAGAGAGAGAGAGAGAGAGACATCAATTTGCTGCTCCACTCTTATGCATTCATCAGTTGATTCTTGTATGTGCCCTGAGCAGGAATCAAACAGGCAATCTTGGCATATTAGGACGATGCTCCACAACTGAGCTACCTGGTCAGGGCCACAGAGCCTTGATTAATAAGAGATATTTGGCCCTTACCAGTTTTTCTCAGTGACTAGAGTGTGGCCTGTAGACTGAAGGGTCCCATGTTCAATTCCGGTCAAGGGTATGTGTCTTGGTTGCAGGCTTGATCCCCAGCCCTGTTTGGCACACTTGCGAGAGGCAACCAGTCGGTGTATCTCTCTCACACTGATGTTTCTCTCTGTTTTTTTCCTCCATCCCTCTAAAAATCAATGGAAAACTATCCTCAGGTGAAGATTAATGACAACAACAAAATAGCAAGCATTTGAGTGCATTTTATGAATCCGATAGAGGTGCAGACACACACTCACACACAGTGAGAATTCATTCTCATGGCCGTTAAGACACACACAGCGTTTACTATGTGCCGGGCGACTCCAAGAGGTTTACATATACTAACTCATTTATTACATGCATTATGTATCAGCATCTCTGTATATATATTAATTCATTTATTCTTCATAGCAATCCTAATGTTGTCATTATATAAACAAAGGAAACACACAAGAGAGGTTGTGTGACTTGCCCAAAGCTTTTCACACTGCGAGTTAGGGGCAGGTGGTTAACAGTAAAGCTGGAATATGAACTCAGGCAAGCCGTGCTGATTCAACGTTAGGAAGTCTAGTCATTCTATCCATTACAAAGAGCAGAAAGGAGAGAAAATTGCATCATCAGATTCACAAATGCCAACAAGGCACCTGATAAAGTTCAATTTAAAATTAGCAAATGGAAAAAAAATCATGGTGAGTGAGAAATAGAAGAGGATTTTCTTATGTTAGAGAATACACAGTGAAGCAAAAGTAACAGTAAAACGCTAGCTGCCTTCCCACTAAAACCAGAACACCAGTCATCAATATTCTCAAATGAAATGGCAAGAACAGTTATTGAGGGATAGAGAACTGTGTGTGTTTGTATACAAAGGAATGCCTATATTTGTTAACATTTCACATGTCGTGCTTGTAACTGCTTTGAAAATGAACAATTTGAATCCTGGGTTACTCATCTCTCTGGTTTCTGAGGCTAGTCTTTTTGGTATTTTTTATTAAGCATATGCTTTGCCTCAGGCTTTCTTTTCTTCCTTTTAACAATTTGTTATTGATTTTTAGAGAGAGAGAAAGGAAGAGGAGGGAGGGAGAGCAACAACATGGATTGGCTGCCTCCTGCATGTCTCCTACTGGGGATCGAGTTAGAAATCCGGGCATGTGCCCTGATAGGGAATCAAACCAGCAACTTTTTGTGCAGGGGAAAATGCCCAACCAACTGAGCCACAGGCTGGGCTGCAGTTTTGATGATGACATAGCTATTGCTTCTTTGGGGTGTCTTTGAGATTTATAGGCCTTTTGTCTATTTAGATAAAGGAAGCAAACAAAAGAAAGCAAACAATAGAAAGGTAATCTTCCCAATTAATGTTTTTAGAATTTCATGATTCATTCCTCATACTAGTCAACCCACAATTACCCTCACCTTCTCCCTCAGCCCCAACTCTTAACCCAGACATTGGTGGTTGTTGGGATGATTCAGGTTTCCAGATTTAATGAATAAAAATATACAATATAGAATGGAAACCCAATTAAGTTTGTATTTCAGATAAGCAATGAATTTACTATTTTCAGTGTATGTCTTGTGGTATTTGGAACAAGAAAGTATTTCTTATCAGAAGTTCCAATTTACCTGAGCATCCTGTATT